>NW_026059472.1:0-59634 GCF_023721935.1 Panthera uncia
GGGATGCGCGAGGGGTGCGCCTACCTGCAGAGAAGCCGTCCTCGTGGTCCGAGCTGTTGTGGCTGCAGTCACTGCCCCTCTCGGGCGAGCTGTGGCTGGGCGAGTCCCGCTCCGGCACCCGCAGAAACCTCTTGCGCCGCCACGGGGGGAGGTGCTCGCGAGCCCCGCGCGCGGGGTGCTCCTCCGCAGCCAGGGGCGAGCTCCGCCCGTCCTTGGCCTCCACCTCCAGCTGCTCCAGGTCGCGGCTCCGGCGCTGCTGCCGCCGGCCCCCGGGGATCAGGTGCATCCAGCGATGAGGGCTGCCCGCCCGCGCCGGCTTTTCGGCCTCGTCGCGGGTCCCGAGCCGGCAGGGGGGCACGAGCAAGTGGCCGAGGACGAATTTCTCGTTCAAATCCACCATCTCGAAGTCGTGGTCACTGCTGTTGCCCCCATCATCTGCGACCGAGGCGTCCGGCTCGCCCTCCTCGGAGCCCCGCCCCGCGCGGGTCCGGGAGGACAGCTCCTCTCCCTGGGCGCTGGGGACCGTGTCATCGGGGCCGGGTGGCGCGCGGTCCTCCCGGAGTCTGAAGAGGAGGCGAGGCTGCAGCAGCTGCTGGTGGATGGCGGCGGTCAAGCTGCGCACGGCGCCCCCTGCCCCCGCCGCCCCGGGCCAAGTGGGAAGGTCGGGGCACGCGTGACGAGTCCCGGCCTTGGCGGCCACCTCGGGGTCAGGGCGCCAGGAGCCTGGAGGGTCTCCGCCGCCGCCCGCGGCGCCCTCCTCCTCCCGCGGTGGCGGCGCCTGCTCCGGCCCGGCCGGCTCCTCTGCCCAAGCTCCCCCGCTGTCGCCGTCTCCGCCCTCCAGGCGCCCGCAGCCGAGGTCCCGCTTCTCCCCGGCCAGGGCCGTCTGCAGGTAGGAGACTTTGAATTTCTCCTCAGCCAACACCTGTTGCAGCCGCTTCAGGTTGAGTTTGCAGCGCTCCAGCTCCCGCTCCATGTCCAGCACCGAGTCCAGCCGCATGACCGGTGCCTCCTCCCCGGGGAACTCGGCCTGCCAGTGGCGCTCAAAGTCCTGAGGGTCCCACATGGCGGCCGCCCCTTCGGGCCTCCCGGGCCCAGCTCCGCCGCGCGCCGCGGGCTGGGGTCGCGCCGGGCTTTTCCGGGAAGCCCGCGCTGGCGCAGTCGCCTGCCCTTCACTTCAGCCCCAGAAGAAAATAAGAGCAAAAAAGAATAATAAAAAAAGTTTTTCCCCTTCCGCCCTCGTGCCTTTTTTTTTTTTTTTTTTTTCCTTCTTCTGGGTTTCGCCTCCCTGACGTAAGCGGCCACCCACCGCGGAGGCGGGCGTCTGGGGGCCCTGGGCCCGCCCCGGGCAGGACGCGCAGAGCCTGCCGTCTGCAGCCCCCGCCGCCCCGCGGGCGCCCCGCGGGCTCGGGTGGCGGGCTCGGGCGGACGGGGAGGAGCCTCGGTGGCGTCCGGCCGGGTCCCGCTGGCGCGCCTCGGAGCTGAGCGGGCGACCCTCCGAGCCGGCCACACGGTAGGCCCGGCTCCCACCTTCCCCGCCGCCGCCGCGCCACCCCCGCCGCCGCGCGCTGTCCGCGCGGGCTCCGTGCACCCGAGCGCGGGGCCGCGCGGCCGCGGGGGGCGGGAGCCGCGGTGAGGGAGCGCGCGGGGGCGCCCTGGGCTCCCAGCCAACCTCCCGCCGCCAGGCTCTCCGCAGCCTCGCCTGGCCAGAGTCAGCGCCGCGCCTTGGACCGGGAAGGGAAAGGTGGGGAGAAGGCGATGTGGCGCGGTGACGAGGGCAGGTGTCAAAGGAGCGGTCTGCCGACCGGGGGAGTTATCCTTACCTGGGAGTTACTGAGCGCCCTGCACTAACGTGTCCAAGATCACAGCGCTGTTTAATCCAAAACTGGGGAGTGAACTTTGTTCTTTTGCGAGTCCCTTTAAAGCTTTCTCTCCACTGCTCACTAGAGCTTTTCCCGGGGAGGAATAGGCAAGGGTGACAGCTCCAAGTGGCTCTGCTAGAGGCCCCTGTGACTTCAAAGCTGAGAGTACTCCCGGCTGACTGAATCAAGCCATGGCAGCGGGAGCCTTAGACACTTGGGCATCTAAGAGGGCCCCCCATTCCATGGCTTCTTTTCTTTTTGAGAGAGAGAGGGCGAAAGAGAGCGGGGGAGGGGCAGAGAGAGAGGGGGACAGAATCCCAAGCAGGCTCAGAGTTGCCAGCACTGAACACGATTTGAGGCTGGAACTCAAAAACCATGAGATCATGACCTGAGTCTAAACCAGGAGTCAGTTGCTTAACTGAGGAAGCCACCCAGGCGCCCCTCCACTTCTTCTCTCTGGCCTCACGCAATTCCCCTAGAGAAGGAAAGGGGGACCTGGGGACAGTTGCCTAGGCTGGCACTCACCGCGGGGTGGATTGGGGCTCCCAGCTCCGCCTCCCCCCCCCCTTCCTCTTTTCTAGGTCTTGGGTGAGGACCCACTTTGTGCAGAGAGAGGTCCTGATAAACTGTCTCGTGCTTGCTGCAATAGAGGACCTTATTGGTGATTCACATTTCCTTCATTTTAAGGATGAGGAAATTGATGTTCTAAGAGACTTGACATCTGGAAATTCTTCCTGCCCACAGAACCCTTTGGGGACTAGAGCTAAACTCAGCAACCCCTTCTCTGTAGCCACCTGCCACTTTCCTCTCACCTGAACCGTCTGAACAGGCTATCCTACTCCCACTTTTCAGTCCCTTTCAACTCATCCCTCAAGGCTGGCTATTGGGAAGACACCAGGAAGATAGTTCTTAGCCACAAATGAGATAGTGCGATGCTTTTGCTCAAAACCCTTCAGTGGCCCCTCATTACCTACAGGATGGCCTCTAGACTCTGCATGACACAGGAGGTCCTCCCATAAATGGTCCTTGCCTCCCTCCTATGCGTTAGACTTACCAACTCCATGCTAACTTCAAAGATGTGTCTCCCTTATTATGGGTGACTTTTCCTCCAACTTGGCACAACTCTCTGCTGCCTGGGAGATTCCAATGGCCTTTAAGACCCAGCTAAGGGATCTCCACCTCTGAGAAGACTTTTCTGGCCCCTCTCCCTCCTCTTTGTGTCACCAGTCCATCTAGTACATGTCTTTATCTTTGCCCTTGTTCCACTTTATGATAACTGTTAGTGACATCTTTTGCTTCTCCTACTTTTAGAGCCTTCAAGGGCAGGGTTTGTGCCTTTTCCACTTTTGTATTGTTGCTGCTTCTTGCAGGATGTAGTAGAAAGATAACTGATAATCATTGAATGAAAGAAATGAATAAACAAATGAACAGACAGACAGATGAATGAGTCTCCACCTTGTGGTTCCTACTCAGCTTCTCCAGTTGTGAATCACTCCAGATTAGGAGCAAATGTGCTTCCCACAGAGGCTTCTCAACTCCGGGATTTCCTTCCTTGACAAACTCCGTGTTTACTCATTTTCCCAATAGCCTTTATTCCTTCTTTCTCTCTCTCTCTCTCTTTCTTTAAAAAAATTTTTGTTTAACATTTATTTATTTTTGAGAGAAAAAGAGAGAGACTGAGTGCAAGTGGGGAAGGAGTAGAGAGGGAGACAGAATCTGAAGCAAGCTCCAGACTTTGAGCTGTCAGCACAGAGCCCCACACGGGGCTTGAACTCATAGACCTGAGCCGAAGCTGGACGCTTAACAAACTGAGCCACCCAGGCGCCCCCCCCCCCACTTTTAAAAAAAATTTGGTGTGCCAGTGGCATGACTCATCATAGTGTTTGTCTGGTGCCAGACTGAAGGAATAGATATGTTTTAGAATATGTTGAGTATTCCCCAGTTTGTGTGATTTCTCAGTCCTTCACCTAGTTCCTCAAGCTGCTTTCTCTCCCATCTTTGCTTCATATTCTCCCCTGACCTCCTCAGAGGCTGCCACAATCTCTTTTTCCACTGGGAAAGACTGAGGAGCTCCCAATGCCTACAGACAGCCAGTGCAGGGGTATTCCATAAAACGGAGTCCACAAGCATCTTGGCCTCTGTTAAAATTTCAGGATGGTAGAGAAATGCAGCCCAGCAAAGATGGATGAGTCCAGTCAACAGCATATTGATTGGAAGATGTTTTGATATACACATTTAAATGTGCAAAGAAAAAAAATCCTGTAAGTTACTACAAGCATCAATTTCTGAGTTTGTAAATTCCCTACGAGGATAGTTTCAACTCTGTCCTTTAATTAAAACAGCAATATGGTTCCCTTTTGGTCAAAGGAAGTTGTTACTAATACCACTAATTTTTTCCACGAGGACCAATATAGCTGGAAATGCCAGCATACATCTTCTGTAAACAGATCCCAGGAGAAACCTTCATTGTCTCTAGCTGGTGGATAGTTCAGTTTATTACTTAGCTTGGGGTCATCATGGGGGCAGGGGTAGAGTGGCTGACATTTATTAAGTCCATACTTCTAGTTGCCATACATCTTTGATCTCATCTAATTCCTCACAACAACCCTGTAAAGAAGGTATTATTGTTGCTACTTCAGAGAGAGAGAGAGAGAGAGAGAGAGAGAGAGAGAGAGAGAAATAGAAGATCAAAGAGGTTAGAAGTCACATGGCTAAGGCACCTGTATGGCTCAGTCTGTTAAGCATCTGACTTCAGCTCAGGTCATGATCTCATGCTTCATGAGTTTAAGCCCTGAGTTGGGCTCTGTGCTGACAGTGCTGAGCCTGCCAGGGATTCCCTCTCTCTCTCTCTCTCCCTCTGTCTCTGCCTCTCCCCCACTTGCATGCCCTCTCTCTTTCTCTAAAAATAAATAAACTTTAAAAATTAAAAAAAAAAAAAGTCACACTAGTCTGCTGGATTCTAAAGCTTGGTCCGGGTGCATCTGTCATTAACGTTCATTTATTCGATAAATATCTATAGAGCACCTATTAGGTGCCAGTGTTTGGCAAATCAAGTGTAAACTTTGTAATGTGGCACAGAAGACTCTTCACAATGGATCCGCTCTGACCCCACCCTACTTTTCCCATTTCCTGAATTTTTTCTCCCACTTGCTGCACCCATTCAGTCCCTTAATCTGAGTCACCCTATGAGCAGATGCCTTTTGTGTCCCATGCCACCTCCCTTTGGCCCATCTCAGATTGGAGTGGGCCCTTCCCAAGGGCTGCCATGGTCTCACCTCAAGCCACCCACTGCTACCACTCTCCCACTTTTCTGCCCCAGGGCTTTTGTTTTCAAAGTCACAAAGGCATCCAGGAAGGAAGCTTCTAAGGGGAAAGTTAATATCCGCAGGGGTATCCCACAGTGCAGTGCGGAAATGTGAGCTGCTTAATGAAGTCCCAGGTCCCATCTTTGGAGGACATTTCTGAGGTGTACTCAGCGGGCCAACAGGAAGGAGCCCCAGTTGTTCACCGTGGTAACCAATCCGTAAGGAGCCCTCTATTGGCTTTCCCTTTTTGTCTGTCTCCCTCACTTCCACTTTCTGGGATAATCTGACTAGAATACTTGTACCAGGTCCCTGTGTCATTCCCCGTGTCCCCCTCTGTTCCCCACACTAAGACATACTCCAGCCTCCCATGCCCTCTCTGATACAGCTGCACAAGATGCTTCACCGTTCCCCCAGCTCCTCCTTGGTCTCTTGTCCTTCTTTCTCTGTGCTGCTTCCTCCTCTACCTGGTGAGATCCTTTTTCACCTATGCAAGCCCAGCTCACCTGTGACTTTCTCTCCAAAGCCTTCCCTTCCCTGGGCATGCTTATCTGCAGAGGGATTTACTTTGGTTCCAGCATCGGTCACACCACACTCTAATAAATTCCACAGCTCCTTGAGGAAATCCTGGCTCTGGCCAGCTGGCACCTCTTATTCCTCCAACTGCCACAGCACCTAATGTGGTGCCAAACAGCCAATACCCAGTACACATCTGCGGAGTGAATAGATAAATGATGATTGAGTGAATGATTAGTACTCCACCTGGATCCTTGAACCTCTACCCTATGCCATCCTTTTTTTTTTTCCTTAAGATTTTTATTTTTAAGTAATCTCTGTACCCGACATGGGATTCGAACTCACGACCCTGAGATCAAGAGTTGCACATTTTACCGACTGAACCAGCGAGGTGCCCCTATCCTATGATATCTTAAAGGAGGACCACCCTGACCCAAAGGATGAGTGGGAACTTAATTCTGAGTTCATGATGTTAGAAGCTCTGCTTTTTTGGGGCGCCTGGGTGGCGCAGTCGGTTAAGCGTCCGACTTCAGCCAGGTCACGATCTCGCGGGCCGTGAGTTCGAGCCCCGCGTCAGGCTCTGGGCTGATGGCTCGGAGCCTGGAGCCTGTTTCCGATTCTGTGTCTCCCTCTCTCTCTGCCCCTCCCCCGTTCATGCTCTGTCTCTCTCTGTCCCAAAAATAAATAAAAAACGTTGAAAAAATTAAAAAAAAAAGTTAAAAAAAAAAAAAAGGAGCTCTGCTGTTTTTTTTTTTTTTTTTTTACAAGAATTATGTATTTATTTTGAGAGAGAATGCGAGCGAGGGAAGGGTAGAGAGGCGGGGAGACAGAGAGAATCCCTGGCAGGCTCCCCACTGTCAGCACAGAGCCCAATAGGGGGCTCGATGTCACGAACCTTGAGATCATGACCTGAGCCAAAATCAAGACTTGGATGCTTAACCGCTTAACCGAGTCACCCAGGTGCCCTGGAGCTCTGCTTTTTAAAATATTCCTTTAGGGGCACCTGAGTGGCTCAGTCAGTTTAGCATCCAACTTCGGCTCATGTCACAACCTCGCAGTTTGTGGGTTCAAGCCCCATGTCAGGCTCTGTGCTGACAGCTCAGAGCCTAGAACCTGCCTTGGATTCTGTGCCTCCCTCTCTCTCTGCCCCTCTTCCCCTCAAAAATAAATAAACATTTAAAAAATTAAAGAAAAATAACTTATAAAAAATAAAATATTCCTTTAGATTAAGAAGCAGCCTCTATGGAAATATAAGATTTGACTATTAGTCATTCACACTTCAGTGTGAAGTACCTCCCCTTGCTTTCTTCAGGATTATCTGAGGTTAGTATGAAAGGGCTGGGAACTTGGACTAGGGAGGAGAATTGGAGCAGCGTGCAACTAGAAGCAGAGGGATGACCTGGGGAGGAGTTGGGCTGGGGAGTGACCTGAATCTTGAACGCTAAAGGTGTGAACACAGGAGAAAGTGCCTGGGGGCCTTTGAGCAGTTTCTCCACTGGGCTTGCTTCCTCTAATGAAAGAATTCTCCCTTAGAATAACCGGAGAGCTATTCAGACGATCCAGTCTTGGACTCCTTCTGATAGCAATTCATTCAGAATTCAGGAATAGAACCCACACCAGTATTTTATTTATTGTTTAGCTTTGTATTTATACAATATAATCATTTGTTTTGTGTGTGCAGCTTGCTGAATTTTGGTAATTGCAAAGAATCCTGTAATCTCCACAATAAACAAGATATAGAGCAGCTACTGGACACCAAAATGGTCTTTTTTTTTTTTTTTTTTTAGTAATCTCTGCACCCAACATGGGGCTCAAACTCACAATGCCAAGATCAAGAGTCACACGCTCTACTGACTGAGCCACCCAGGAGCCCCTAAATGTCCCCTCTTGCTCTTTTGCAGTCTATCCCTCTTCCTGACTACCAGTCGCAAACAACTAGTTTTCTGTAATTTTTATCACTGTAATTTTCCTTTTCTGTAATTTTATATGAATGAATGCAGTTTTTGGAGGTTGAGTGCTGAAACGTAGCATAGTGTTTTTGAGCTTCATCTATGTTGAGTGTATTTATATTTCATTCCTCTCTCCACCCCCTCTCCCTCCCATTGAGAATAGGCACTTTAATGTACTTTATCCATTTCAACCCTCATAGCGCCCTCATAGGCGCTGTGACAAAAGTATTCTCATCATTTTGCAGATAAATGGATTATCGTTTGATGAGATTAAGAGAGTTGGTAAAGTTTAGATCATTCCTTCCTTTTTATTGCCGAGTCAGATTCCAACTATGAATACACCCCTATTGGTTCATCCATTCTCCAGTTGATGGACACGTGGGTTGTTTTTGTGTGGCCATACAGGAGTGGGACTGTTGGGGTGTATGACAACTGTATGTTTAACTTGTTAAGATTCTGCCCTACAATGACGTCGAAAAGTGGTCGTACTGTTTTCCACTACAACCAGCAAGGTATGAGGGTCTCATTGCTGTACATCCTCTCCAACACTTGGTACAATCTTTTCATTTTACATTTAGAGGGTGTGTAATGTTATCTCGTCGTGGTTTTTGTTTATATTGCTTTGATGACAGTGATGTATAGCATCTTTTCATGTGCTTGTTGGCCATTTGTATATATTCTCTGTGAAGTGTCTGTACATAACTTTTTGTTCGTTTTATATCGGATCCTTGGGGCGCCTGGGTGGCGCAGTCGGTTAAGCGTCCGACTTCAGCCAGGTCACGATCTCGCGGTCCGTGAGTTCGAGCCCCGCGTCAGGCTCTGGGCTGATGGCTCGGAGCCTGGAGCCTGTTTCCGACTCTGTGTCTCCCCCTCTCTCTGCCCCTCCCCCGTTCATGCTCTGTCTCTCTCTGTCCCAAAAATAAATAAAAAATGTTGGAAGAAAAAAAAAAAAAAATTTATATCGGATCCTTGCCTTTTTTTTTTTTAAGGGTATTTCCTTTTTTTAAATTTTTATTTATTTTTTTATTTTAGAGGGAGAGAGAGCAAGTGGGGGAGGGGGGCAGAGGGAGAGAGAAAGAGAAGCTCAAGCAGGCTCCACATTCAGTGTGGAGCTGGAAGCAGAGCTCAATCCCATGACTCTGGGATCATGACCTGAGCTGAAATCAAGACTAGGACTCTCAACTGATTGAGCCACCCAGGTGGCCCCTGGATGTTTGTCTTCTCATAATTGAGTTGTAATAGTTCTTTATATTCTTTCTTCCAGCCTTTTGTCAGATGTGTGTCACAAATAATTGTCTCCTAGTCTGTGGCTTGCCTTTTCATTTTCTTATCTGTGACTTGTAGACAGTGAACGTTTATTTTGATGAAGTACATACAGGTCATTAATTTTTTTACAGTTTATATTATATAGTATATATATATTATATATATATATATATATTAGATTTACAGTTGATAAATTTTTTTGCACTTTTTGTGACCTATTTAAGAAATCTTTGCCCAACCCAACATCACAAAGATTTCTCCTATGTTTTCTTCTAGAAGTTTAATAGTGTTAGGACTGGTGTTTCAGCCTCTAATCCACTTTTAGTTAATTTAGGGGTGTGATACAGGGTCAGGGGAGGGGTTATTTCTTTCCATGTGAGTATCCAATTGTTGAAGCTCCATTTAGTAAGAAGACTCTTTTTTACACCTAATTACTTTGGCAGCTTTGTAAAAAGTCAATTGACCATATAAGTGTGGAACTATTGGTAGATTCCATTCTGTTCTATTGATGTATATGTCTATTTTCACAGCAATATCATGCTGTTTTCTTACCACAACTTTATAATAGGTCTTGAATCAGGTAGTGAAAGCTTCCTAATAGTCCATTTAAAGTTTTGTCTCAGGGGTGCCTGGGTGGCTCAGTCAGGTAAGCGTCCCACTTTGGGTCAGGTCATGATCTCGCAGTTTGTGGGTTTGAGCCCCGCATTGGGCTCTGTGCTGATGGCTCAGAGCCTGGAGCCTGCTTTGGATTCTGTGTCTCCCTCTCTCTCTGCCCCTCCCCAGCTCTCACTCAGTCTCTCTCAAAAGTAAATAAACATTAAAAAAAAATTGTCTTGGTTATTTCTAGGTCCTGCTTGCCTTTTGGTATAAATCTTAAAATCAGTTTGTCAGTTTTTCAGAAAAGTCTGTTTGGATTTTGACTGGGATTTCATTGAATGTGCAGATACATTTGGGGAGAACTGTCATCTTAACAACACTAAGTCTTCCAAACTAGGAACTCCGTGTTATCTCCCCATTCGTTAAGGTCTTCAATTGCTTTTAGCAATGTTTCACATTTTCAGTGTATAGGTGGTACAACTTTTGCTTAATTTCTAAGTACTTTATTTTTCTTGATGCTATTGCAAATGGGATTGCCTATTATTTCATGTTCTAATTGTTCGTTGCTGGTATGTAACCTTATAATTGTTTTTTGTATATTGACTCTGTATCTTGGGAACTTGCTAAACTTACACATTGGTTCTAGTAATTTTATTGTAAACTCATTATGGGCTTTTATGTTTTTGTTTTGATTTTTTTTTACTGAGATCCCATTCATATGCTATAAATCTTGCCATTTTAAAGTATACAGTGCAGTGATTTTTAGTATATTTTCTGTCGTATAACCTTCCTATTATTTATTTCCAGAATACCTTCAACACTCTAAAAAGAAATCTCTGAGCACCTGGGTGGGTGCGTTGGTTAAGCATCTGACTCTTGATTTCGGCTCAGGTCATGATCTCACGGTTCATGAGTTTGAGCCCTACATGGGGCTCTGCCCTGGCAGTGCAAAGCCTGCTTGGGATTCTCTCTCTCCTGTCTCTGTCTCTGCCCCTACCCCACTTGCTCTCTTTCAAATTAAATAAATAAACTTAAAAATAAATAAATAGAAATCTCATGCACGTTACCAGTCATTTCCTATATTCTCCCAACCCACTAGCCCCTAGCCCTAGGCAACCGCTAATCTACTTTCTGTTTCTAGGGATTTGCCTCTTCTGGACCTTTCTGACTGCCTTCACTTAACATAACATTTTCTAGGTTCATCCATGTTGTAGCATGTATTAGTAACGAACATGGGAGAGCAAATATCTCTTAGAGATGGCTATTTCATTTCCTTTAGATATATACCCAGAAGTGGAATTGCTGGATCATGTGGTAGTTCTATTGTTAATTTTTTGAGGACCACCCCTAATATTTTCCATAGTGGCTGTACCAATTTACATTCCTAACAACAATGGTTGGGGTTTCCTTTTCTCTATAGCTTACTTACATCTGTTATCTCTTATCTTTTTGAGAACAGACATCCTAACAGGTGCCAAGTGATGTCTCATTGTGGTTTTGATTTGCATTTCCCTAACGCTTAGTGATGCTAAGCACCTATTCATATGGATGGTCATTTGAATAGCTTCTTTGGAAAAATGTCCTCGTGTCTGGTCACGTTTCTTCTTGTGATGTTAGCAACCATTGACGATTAGTGCAAATGGTATTATACCATCACTTCTTCATTTAGAAGCTGGAAAATGTCTATAAAGAGAAACGTTCCTTCATCACCCATTTGGTTAGCCAGTGGTACAGTTCATACAGGAAACATGATAGACGCTTGAATCTTTACCTTTATTTCCAATATTTTTAAAATAATGAGTTGACTTGATCTTGGCTCAGGTCGTGATCTCAGGGTCGTGAGTTCAGGCCCTGTGTTGGGCTGCATGCTGGGCGTATAACCTACTTTAAAAAAATACAATACTATAAAATAATGAGTTGGTTTAGGGGCACCTGGCTGGCACAGTCAGTGGAGCGTGCGACTCTTGATCTTGGATGTGAGTTCAAGCCCCATGTTGGGTGTAGAGACTACTTAAAAATAAAATCTTAAAAATGAGTAAATAAAATGAATTGGTTTACTAGTGTCCTTGATTGGCCGTGATGAGGTTTTATTTTGTTTTGTTTTTTAGTATAATAATGAATTCGGGGATTTAAATACACTTATGCATTTTGTTCCACTGTAATTATCTTTACTGATGTTCGAATTGTCCCATCTTTGGCCAACAGAAGCCTCTTCAAGCATGGGTTTCTAGGCTTTCTGACATCAGTCTAAAGGTAGCGATAGCTTTGTTGGTTTCTTGGTTGAAAAGATGTTCCAGGCTTATCTTGTCTGTTGTATTTCCCATCCCAGGCATAAAATCAGCCATTTTTCAAAAAAAGCCCCAGTTCCTTTTAGTGGGAAATGGCATTTGGAGATGCCAGTCAAGGTGTTAGAGGTGTTTATTTATATTGCATTAGTCATCATTTATAGGTCTTTTCCGTGGAAAAAGTTAGGAAATATTTATTTATTTACTTACTTGCTTATTTAATGTTTATTTTATTTTTTTCAGGGGACCTGGGTGGCTCAGTTGGTTAAGCATCTGACTTCCGCTCAGGTCATGCTCTCGCAGTTTGTGGGTGCGGGCCCCGCAATGGGCTCTGTGAGCACAGCTCAGAGCCTGGAGCCTGCTTCAGATTCTGTTTCTCCTTCTCTCTCTGTCCCCACCCCCACTCACGCTCTGTCTGTCTCTCTCTCTCAAAAATAAACATTAAAATAAATAAATAAATGAATAAATAAATAAAATAATGTTTATTTTATTTTTGAAGGAGAGAGAGTGCGGGCAGGAGAACAGCAGAGAGAGGGAGACTGAGGATCAGAAGTGGGCTCTGTGCTGACAGCAGAGAGACGGATGTGGGGCTCCAACTCATGAACCATGGGATCATGACCTCACCCAAAATCAAGAGTCAGACGCTTAACTGACTGAGCCATCCAGGTGCCCCAGGAAATATATATTAAAACTACATCATGAGCGTAGAGGCCGCTTTTAGGCAACCAACATGAGCAATGGAGGCCTGAGTAAGGGAAAAGGGTGCACGGTGAGCCTGAGTACAGACAAGCCTATTAGGTGACCCACCTCAAAATAGCCATAAGCCCCAGCTGACAAATGGGCTACTTATTCCCAGGCGCAGGTGCCAAAAAAGGAAAATTCCATAAGTTCCCATACCTCCTCACTTTCCCCCTTAACTACAGCCACCCTTCCCCCTGCTTCCTGGCAGTCTCTCCCTCCCTGTCCTGCCTGCTGCTCCCTCATCGTGTATTCAATAAACTTCTGGCTCCTTGTTCTGCCTCCGGCGAATCCTTCCACCGCGCACCACGCCGGCCTCCGCCCGATCGGTTGTCCCACAATGACTTTATGGTGATTTTTCCAGCTAATATTCAGGATGACAGAATTTCTACTTATTCTCCTTCGCCTTTTTCCTTCCAAAAAAGAGCTCGTGTTCTCAATAACACCAGCCTGATTACTCACACAACAGCCTCACGGGAGTTACCATTAATCTGCATGTCACCTGTACCCAGGGACTGTCCCAATCCTCTCTGTAGCATTCTAAATTTAGTGTGTGTGCTGCTGGGGTGAGAACAACTATATAGTCTTTACCAGTCTGAAAGGTGAAAAATTGTATGTTGTTCTAAATTTAGCTACATTTCGGTAATTAGTGAGGCTGAGGGTGTGTCTTTTCATTATAGGCAGGTCCCTGGTTTAAGCCTCTTCCCTCAGATTGCTGGTATTCTCCACAACAGCCTTTCCCAAACTTCCCAATTAACAAATCCCCCATGCTCTGATTTACTGACTGTATTTTTAGTTACTGAGCCCCACATTTTCTCTTTAAGTTTTTATTTAAGTAATCTCTACACCCAACGTGGGGCTCATACTCACAACCCTGAGATCAAGAGTTGCACGCTCTTCTGACTGAGCCAGCCAGGTGCCCCATCGAGCCCTCTCTTCTGCAGTCATATAGGGCATAATAAACATGAATATTTTTGGTGTCTAGTTATATCTTATACACCTCCCTAGTGCACATTAACATAAGTACATTACTCTTTTTTTTTAATGTTTATTTTTGAGAAAGAGAGAGAGCACGAGCGGGGGAGGAGAAGAGAGACAGGGAGACACAGAATCCAAAGCAGGCTCCAGGCTCTGAGCTGTCCGCACAGAGCCCATTGCGGGGCTCGAACTCACGAACTGCGAGATCATGACCTGAGCCGAAGTCAGACGCTCAACTGACTGAGCCACCCAGGTGCCCCTGTACATTACTCTTAAAATAATAAAGCAGGTATCACCTGAAATTATCTCATGTACCACTCAGCACCCTATAGGCCTCTGCATTCCGAGACTGAGACAGAATGAGAGGGTGACAGTCATTGCCCCGTGTCAACATTTCTTCCGCAAGAAAGACTGTGTTCTGAGGAAAGCCAGACCAAATGCCTGCCCTCACTTGGTGCCAGCATGGCCCACTAATGATGATGTGCTTCACCACTGAAGGTGGAGAAGAAGACCCGGGGCTGGACTTGCAGTGCTGGGGTCGGCCACCTGGTGTCTTGGGAAACCACATCTAGCCCTCAGTTTCCTCATCTGTAAAATGGAGAAATTGGAGCAAATGATTTGAAATTCCTACCATGCTTAAGGCAAGGTTTGTAACCCCTTCCACGTTTGTGCACTGAGACCTCCAAGTTTAGAAGTAGCCATCCATTTCCTCTCCTCTGGGTTCCCAGGTCAGGACTGGTGGTGGATGGTCCCAGTCTACACCAGCAAGCTTCTCTCTGGTGTCACTGGCAGAGGACTCACACCCAAGGAGCTTAGAACCTCCTACGCTCAGGGAGCACCCAAGGGTACTGAAGAGTTACAGCTGCCCAGCCCAGATCTGGAGGAGCTGGGGTTAGGTCAGTGCAGGCTGTGTGAACATCTTAAGAGGGTGAGACCGGCCATCAGGTAACGCAGGCGGCCCTGGGCGGAGCAGAGCCTGGCAGGAAAGGGTGTCATGATGTCCGAGAGAGGCAATGCACACGACGCAGAAGCCCAGCTCATATTCTGCTTCCAGCAGCTCGGTCCAGAGCAGTGAGGATCAGGAGAGTGTGTGTGTGTGTGTGTGTGTGTGTGTGTGCGCATGCATGTGTGGCATGTGGAGTCTGGAGCAGCAGAAAAGCACCAGACCGCCTGGGCTTGACTATCACCCCTGCCCTTTACTAGCTGTGTGGCCTTGGACTAGTCACTTGTGCCTCGGTTTCCTCATCTGTAAAATAAGGATCATAGTACTACCAACTTCGTAAGAAAGTGACAAGGCTTGAAAGGGTTAACACGTGAAAAAAAAAATGGTGTGGCCATGAGCAAGTTTATGTGTCCCAGAGAGAGGCAAACAGGAAGAGGGTGAAGGACAAAGGGCAAGTTAATCAAAGCTACTTCTCCAGTGAGGTGGGGGTAATGAGGGTAGGGGAATGATCTCCAGCCCTGAGATCTGGGAAGAAAATGGGATACACAGAGGTGAGCTTCTCTCACAGAGCAAAGGCAAAAACCTGCCCAGAGGTATTTTGTTACTCAGATGGGGCCCTGAGGCCCCTGACCTCACCCAACCAGGTGCCTCTCCCTAAGAAAAACAACACATTGTTCAGCGGCACGTATGCCTCATGTTTGCTGTTTGGGTAAGAAGGGAAGTTGCCAGGTGACACGCAGCTCAGAGGAGTGCATGTGGCACTTAACCTTAAGGACAGTCATGGGGTCTTACCCCCGGGAAAAGCAACAGATAGATCTGTGGAACGTGACTTTTGCTCAGTTACATGTGCACAGAAAACTGTAAATCGCTCTGGACGGTGGGTCAGGTATAACCTGCTTGCGACATTAGCTCAATTCCAAATGTCCAGAGCTGGGGCCACCCAAGCATCCCGAGATCAACTGATAACTTGCGACCCTGGTGTTGGGAATCCTCTCCAGATACCATGCCCACTGAAAATGCCACGCCCACAGGAAGTGGTTTCTTCTCCACACCAGAGCAGAACTGAGATCTATTGCAACATTTACTTTTTTTTGGTACTTAAAAGGGGTGTCTGTGTGGCTCAGTCAGTTAAGTATCTGACTTTGGTTCAGGTCATGATCTCACAGTTCGTGAGTTCCAGCCCCACATTGGGCTCTGTGCTGACAGTGCAAAGCCTGCTTAGGATTCTCTCTCTCCCTCTCTCTCTGCCTCTCTCTCTCTCAAAATAAATAAACTAAGAAAAGAAAAGAAAAGAGAAGAAAAGCAACAAAACAACACTTTGGTAATTTCCTTGAGCAGCGTGTGTGCGCACGTGCGTGTATGTGTATGTGATGTCTAAAGAGACAACCTCCCTTTTGGCCCCTTTCCTCAGGTGCCTGGGAAGGTTTCAATCTGACCCAATCTTCAACTATTCCATTGGTTCTTTTTCCTGCCCTGTAGCAGTCTCCTCAGAGACTGGCCACTACCCTCAGCAGGAAAGTTCACCTGCCTACAGAGTCAGCATGGGGGGCCCAGTAGCATGGAGGCATTCCTTCATACCTTCTCGATATTTCCCCTACCTGCAGACTGATGACTGCAATTCCTTCTTCTAGTTCAGGCCTTAGATTCCACATCAAGAGACAGCAAGCTATTCTGTAAAGGTCCAGAAGTAAATATTTTGGGCCTTACAGTCTCTGTCCCAGCTACTCAAATCATAGCTAGAAAGCAGCCATAGATAATACACAATGAAACAGCATATCTGTATTCCAATAAAGCTTTATTTACAAAAGCAAGAGCTGGACTTGGTCTGCTGGCTGGGAATTGCTGACCATGCGGAGCTCGAACCCACAATCTGTGAGATCATGACCTCAGCTGAAGTCGGATGCCCAACCGACCGAGCTACCCAGGCGCCCCTCCCTCTCTTTTCTTCTTGGAGATAAGGGTGAGCCTCATCTGCCATCTGCCTGGCACATAAGCCATGTGAGAATGGCATCCAGGGTGAATACGGGGCAGCTGTGCTTCTCATGGGCACTTCCTGGCAGCCAAGTGTGCGTCTGAACAGGGGGGTGCTCAAGTGACCCACTGGAGAAGGGTTTTGAAATATTTTAGACAGAGGAAGCAGCTTTGAAAATAGCCATTCACCCACCGTCCAGGGTTAGTAAAAACTGATGCCAGAGAAGTGAGCAGGGCCGAGTGCTTATTTCACGAATTCAGTGAAGGCTTGGCACAGTTTCAATGCTATTTAGGGGGCCCCTGCCCAGAGGCCCTCTCAGAGGTGGTCAGAAGGCAGGCAGCAAATTACTAAGCTTGCAGCCTTTTCCAAAGTTCTCATTAGCAAGTGATACATTAGTGTCACCACAGGCCATCTTCGCTGACTGCCAAAAATACTGTGACAGGTACAGGCACAGCCCTGGTTCCAATTTACCATGACCAGGTACAAGCTGTAGACCCATCTGTCCTTCCTAAGGAGGGGTGCGGAAGTCGTTTGGAATCCTTATGGTCCTGGATGAAGACCATGAGATACCAACACAGCTGTGGATCATCTGTGGAAACAGAGGGGAGGCATTAAAGCCTGTGGCCATTTAGTGGACTTCCTTGCACCATTTGGTTATGATGTATTTATGTACAGAGGGTGCTTGGCTGGTTGTCTTACACTGTTCAACTGTTTGTATTCTAACTTTCATCCAGGTTTTTCTCACCGTCCGTGTTCTTAACATCTAGTCCTTCATCTTAACTAGAGGAGTGTTGCTCTGGTAAGCTTACTTGGTTAAAAGCCATAATTAGGGGCGCCTGGGTGGCTCAGTTGGTTAAGTGCCAACTTCGGCTCAGGTCATGATCTCACGGTTCGTGAGCCTGCTTTGGATTCTGTGTCTCCCTCTCTCTCAGCCCCTCCCCTGCTCACGCTCTGTCTTTCTCTATCTCTCAAAAATAAATAAACATGTTAAAAATTAAGAAAAAAAAACAACAAAATTAGGGCAATTCCACTCCCAGATGTATATTCCCAGAAGAATGGAAAGCAGGGACTCAAACAGGTACTTGGACACCAATGTTCATCATAGCATTATTCACAATAGCCAAAAAGTGGCAACCACCAAATATCCACCAACAGATGAATGAATAAGTAAAATGTGGTCTATCTGTGCAATGGAATGTTATTCAGTCATAAAAAATAATGAAATTCTGGCACATGCCGCAATATGGTTGAACCTTGAAATTTTTAGGCTAAATGAAATAAGCCAGACTCAAAAGGACAAATATTGTAAGGTTCCACTTATATGGGTTATCTAAATAGGCAAATTTATAGAGACAGAAAGTGGAAAAGAGGTTCCCAGGGACTGGGGAAAGGGAGAAATGGGGAATTATTATTTAATGGGGGCAAAATTTCTGTTTGGGAAGATGCAAAATTCTGGAGATGGATGGTGGTGATGGTTGCACAAGTACTTAATGCCACTGAATTGTACACTTACAGTGGCTAAAATGATCAATTTTATATTATGTATGTTTTACTACAATTCAAAAATATTTGGGGGGGGGGCGTGTGCCTGGCTCAATTGCAAGAGCATGTGACTCTTGATCTCAGGTTATGAGTTTGAGCCCAACGTTGGGTGTAGAGAGTACTAAACACACACACACACACACACACACACACACACACACACACACACAACTTTTAAAAGCATTGAAAAGAAATTAGAAAAAATAAAAAAAAAATTTTTAGGTCAAAGTTAGGGGCAAAATTTAAGTAGAGGCCTGTTCGTTCCATCCTATCTCAAACCACCTCAGCCCCATCCCAGGAATAACTGGTATTTAGAAATCAGTACCTCTGATCAGTAGAAACTTTGGCTCTTCCAGTTGATAAGAAATATGATCCAACTGCTGCTTTAATAGTGGGTTAGGAAAGTTGACCGTGACACTGAACGTTACACCTAGAAGAACGAATAAATAAGACATCCACATTGTTCAAACATTAAAAATAAAAGGCATATAGTAAAAAGTCTTCCTTACACTTTCCCCATCCACTCAGTTCCCATGTCCTCCAACAGGTGAGTCTGTTGTTTAGTTTCTTGTTTATCCTTCTAGAAAAATGTTATATATACATAAACAAGCTATTATGGATATATGTTATTCCCCCCTCTGTTTTTTTTTATTTAAATTCTAGTATAGTTAACATACAGTGTTCATTTCAGATGTACAATATAGTGATTCAAAAATTATATACATTACTCAGTGCTCATCAAGATAAGTGCACATCTTAATCTCCTTCATCTGTTTCACTCATCCCCCCACTACCTTCCCTCTGATAACCAGTTTGTTCTCTATAGTTGAGAGTCTGTTTCTTGGTTTGTCTCTCTCTCTCTCTTTTTCCCTTTTGCTCATTTGTTTTGTTTCTCAAATTCCATATATGAGTAAAGTCATATGGTATTTGTCTTTCTCTGACTGCCTTATTTCACTTGGCATCATACTCTTTAACTCCATCCATGTTGTCGCAAATGGCAAGATTTTGTGGCCATATTATATGTATAAATATATACATCTTCTTTGTCCATTCATTATTGATGGGCATTAGGGATGCTTTCATAATTTGGCTGTTGTAAATAATGCTGCAATAAACATAGGAGTGCACATATCCCTTTGAATTAGTGTTTTCGTATTCTTTGGATAAATACCCAGTAGTGCAATTACTGGATCATACGGTAGTTCTATTTTTAACTTTTTGAGGAACGGAGCTCCATACTTGTTTTCTAGAGTGGCTGCACCAGTTTGCATTCCTACCAACAGTGCACAAGGGTTTCTTTTTCTCCTCATCCTTGCTAGCACTTGTTTCTTGTGTTGTTAATTTTAGCCATTCTGACAGGTGTAATGTGATCTCTCATTGTAGTTTTGATTTGCATTTCCCTGATGATGAATGATGTTGAGCATTTTTTCATGTGTCTGTTGGCCATCTGTCTTCTTTGGAGAAATGTCTGTTCATGTCTTCTGCCCATTTTTAATTGGATTATTTGTTTTTTGCGTGTTGAATTGCAGAAGTTCTTTTTATAATTTGGATACTAAGCCTTTATCAAATATGTTATTTGCAAATATCTTCTTCCATTCAGTAGGTTGCCTTTTAGTTTTGTGGATTGTTTCCTTTGCTGTGCAGAAGATTTTTATTTTCATGTAGTCCCAGTAGTTTATTTTTGCTTTTATTTCTCTTGCCTCAGGAGATATAGCTAGAAAAATGTTGCTATGACTGATGTCAGAGAATTACCACCTGTGCTCTCTTCCAGGATTTTTATGATTTCAGCTCTCATATTTATTCTTTAATCATTTGAGTTTATTTTTGTGTATAGTATAATAAAGGGAGGAGTGCCTGAGTGGTTCAGTCAGTTGAGCATCCAACTTCAGCTCAGGTCATGATCTCTCAATTCACAAGTTTGAGCCCTGCATCAGGCTTTGTGCTGACAGCTTAGAACCTGGAGCCTGCTTCAGATCATGCCTGTCTCTCTCTCTCTCTGCCCCTCCCCTGTTTATGCTCTGTCTCTCTCTCTCTTTCTTAAAAATAAGTAAACATTTGGGGCGCCTGGGTGGCGCAGTCGGTTAAGCGTCCGACTTCAGCCAGGTCACGATCTCGCGGTCCGTGAGTTCGAGCCCCGCGTCAGGCTCTGGACTGATGGCTCGGAGCCTGGAGCCTGTTTCCGATTCTGTGTCTCCCTCTCTCTCTGCCCCTCCCCCGTTCATGCTCTGTCTCTCTCTGTCCCAAAAATAAATAAAAAAACGTTGAAAAAAAATTAAAAAAAAAAAAATAAGTAAACATTTAAAAAAGTTTAAAAAAGAAAGTGATCCAATTTCATTCTTTTGCATGTGGCTGTCCGGTTTTCCCAACACCATTTGTTGAAGAGACTGTCTTTTTCTCATTGCACATTCTTTCCTCCTTTGTTGAAGATTAATTGATCACATAATTGTGGGTTTATTTCTGGGTTTTCTATTCTGTTCCATTGGTCTATGTATCTATTTTTGTGCCAGTACCATACTGTTTTCATTACCACAGCTTTGTGGGTTTTTTAAAAAATGTTTATTTATTTATTAAAAAAAATTTAAAAAAAAAATTTTTTTTAAATGTTTTTATTTATTTTTGAGACAGAGAGAGACAGAGCATGAGCAGGGAAGGGGCAGAGAGAGAGGGAGACACAGAATCGGAAACAGGCTCCAGGCTCCGAGCCATCAGCCCAGAGCCTGACGCGGGGCTCGAACTCACGGACCGCGAGATCGTGACCTGGCTGAAGTCGGACGCTTAACCGACTGCGCCACCCAGGCGCCCCAAAAAAATATATTTTTTTTAACGTTTATTTATTTTTGAGACAGAGAGAGACAGAGCATGAACAGGGGAGGGTCAGAGAGAGGGAGACACAGAATCTGAAACAGGCTCCAGGCTCTGAGCTGTCAGCACAGAGCCCGACGCGGGGCTCGAACTCACGGACCATGAGATCATGACCTGAGCTGAAGTCGGCCGCTTTACCTACTGAGCCACCCAGGCGCCCCAAAATGTTTATTTATTTTTGAGAGGTGGGGAGGGGCAGAGAGAGAGAGGGAGACAGAGGATCCCGAAATGGGCTCTACACAGAGAGCAGAGAGCCCAACGCAGGGCTTGAACTCACTCACGAACCATGAGATCATAACCTGAGCTAAAGTTAGATGCTTAACCAACTGAGACACCCAGGCGCCCCATGATTACTAAAGCTTTGTAATAAACTTGAAATCTGGAATTGTGATATGTCCAGTTTTTTCTCCCTCAAGATTGCTTTGGCTATTTGGGGTCTTTTGTTGTTCCATACAAATTTTAGGATTGTCTGTTCTAGTTCTGTGAAAAATGCTGTTGGTATTTTGATAGAGATTGTATTGAATGTGGCAATAGCTTTGGATAGTATGGACTTTTTTTAAAATTTGTTTTATTTTTTTATGTTTTATTTTTATTATTTTTATTTTTAAAATATAATTTATTGTCAAATTGGCTAACATACAGTGTGTACAGTGTGCTCTTGATTTTGGGGGTAGATTCCTGTGGTTCATCGCTTACGTACAACACCCAGTGCTCATCCCAACAAGTGCCCTCCTCAAAGCCCATCACCCATTTTCCTCTCTCCACCCCCCCACCACCATCAACCCTCAGTTTGTTCTCTGTATTTAAGAGTCTCTTATGGTTTTCTGGATAGTATAGACATTTTAACAATATTTGTTCTTCCATTCCACAAGCAAGCATGGAATGTCTTTCCACTTCTTTGTATCATCTTTAATTTCTTTCATCAGTGTTTTATAGTTTTCAGAGTACAGAACTTTCATCTCTTTGGTTAAGTTTATTCTTAGGTATTTTAGTATTTTTGGTGCAATTGTAAATGGGATTTTTTTAAAAAAAAATTTTTAACGTTTATTCATTTTTGAGAGACAGAGAGCGACACAGTGCAAGTAGGGGAGGGGCAGAGAGAGAGGAAGACACAGAATCTAAAGCAGGTTCCAGGCTCCAAGCTGTCAGCACAGAGCCCGATGAACCGTGAGATCATGACCTGAACTGAAGTCAGACGCCCAATCGACTGAGCCACCAGGCACCCAGGATTGTTTCCTTAATTTCTCTTTCTGCCGCTTCACTATTAGTGTGTAGAAATGCAACAGATTTCCGTACAATGATTTTTATCCTGTAGCTTTACTGAATTCATTTATCTATTCTAGCAGGTTTTTTTAAAAGGAGTCTTTAGGATTTCCCTCTTTTTTAACATAAATGGTAGCTCCCTTTTATGAAGCTTGCCTTTTTTTGTTAGAATATATCTTGTTGAATTTCTGTAAAATACATAAGGAGATTCCTTAGTCTCTTTTTACAGCTGTATAATATTCCAACATATGAAGGTACCATAATTTATTTAACCAAGAAGATTTCTAATCTTCTGCCATTACAATTATAATGAATAACCTGATACGAATGTCATTTTTTACATGTGTAAGGATATCTGTAGAAACAAATTCTGGAAGTGGGTACTGGATCAGAGGGTATTTATAATTTATTATAAATTATATTATATTATTTATAATTTTGATAACTACTTACAAATTGCCCTTGATACAGGGTGTCAATTTACTTTCCTACCAGCAATGTATGAGAATGTTTGTTTCCTAGCCCACACAGTGATACCAAATTTTTGGATTTTTAAAAAAAGTTTATTTACTTATTTTGAGAGAGAGAGAGAAAGAGAGAGAGAGCACAGGAGGGGCAGAGAGAGGGGGAGAGAGAGAGAATCCCAAGCAGGTTCCACACGATCAGCGCAGAGTCTGACTTGGGGCTCAAACTCACAAACTGCGAGATCATGACCTGAGCCAAAACCAAGAGTCAGACACTTAACCGACTGAGCTATCCAGGTGCCCCAGGGATTTTTACTAGTGTAAAGAGTGAAAGGTAATATCTCAGTGTGGTTTTAATTTGCATTTATCATAACTGGGGCTGAGCATCTTTTCATAATGAGATCCATGTTTCTTTTCTGTGGGCCATCTGTTTATATCTTTTGCCCATTTTTCTCTTGGGTTATTAATCTTTTCTCATTAATTTTTAGTAGCTCTTTAAATATTAGGGAAATTAACCCTTTGCCTGTAACAGAAGTTGAAACTATTTTTCCAAGTTTGTCATTTGTCTTATGACTTTATGGTGTTTGCCTTGTAGAATTGTTTATGTAGCCAAATATGTTTTTAGTAGCTTTTGGATTTTGTGCTATAATGAGAAAATCCTTACTGCCTTCAGAATTATAAGAGAATCCTCTTGTATTTTCTTCTGTTACTTCCATGGTTGCATTTTTCTTCCCATTTTAAACTTTGATCCAATTGGGAATTTATCCCCATACGAAGCATAAAGTATGGATCCAACTTTATTTTTCCAGCGGCTACCCAGTTGTTCCAATACTGGATATTGAGAAATGAACCTACTCCCCCATGGGTGTTATATCCTATCTGAATCAAGTATTATGGGATGGAGTGGTTTACCAGGAACCTCCCTAGTGGGCCCCTCTTTTGTCCTCCATCCCTTTGAGGACCTGCCCAAAGTACATCTTAGACTCTCAGCAGATATTTCTACTCGACAGTCTGCAGTCCCACCTTCTCCTAGATCTCATCCAGTAATTGATCCCTATCTTGTTAACTCTTTGGTGTTTTTTTTTTTTGTTTTGTTTTTGTTTTTTTCCCGAGAGAGAGAGAGAGAGAGAGAAAGAATCCTAAGCAGGCTCCATGTTCAGTGCAAAGCCTGACTTGAGGCTCGATCCCACAACCCTGGGCGGAAACCAAGAGCTGGACGTTCAACCAACTGAGCCACCCAGGCACTCCCCTCTTTGATACTTTAAAAAAAAGAAAAAGAAAAGAAAGATTGTTTTACTTTGTCCAGCTTAAAAATTTTTCTTTGTGGAGAGGGTTGTTCTAATTACCCAGTCTACTACTACCAGAAGAGGAAGTTCTGGGTTTTGGTAGTAGAGTTCTGTATGGCTGAACCATCCTCAAATTCCTGGAATAAACCCCATACGGTCATGATATATTAATTTATTATGCTTATATTTTATTTACTAATATTGCATTTGGACTTTTTGCACTAACATAAGTGAGATATATTTATACATTCGGTGAAGTCTTTTATGGGTTTGGTATCAGTCTTATCATATTTTTAAAAGATTTCGGAAAATGCTCTTCTTTTTCTATAGTATGTAACAGTTTAAGCAGCTCTACGGTTATCTTCTCTTTAAAGGTTTGGTAGAATTCCCCTAGGAAACCATGTAGTGCGCTGATTTTAATTGTAGTCATTGGGACCCTTGCTGAGGGGCTATGGAGGGGACGAGTGTAATTTAAACGACAGACAGTATTTGATTCGCACCAGTGCACACAGCTGGAGCTGGAGCAAGTGCATGATTTAAAATGTTTTAATTCTAGTAAAATAGTAACACCATGAAATTACAAAGATTAAACTTTTGGTGTTGGTTGTTTCAAGAGTCAAAAGCTTTAAAGTTTTTTCTTTCACTCATTTCACGCTCTAGCCTTTTTCAGAGATCAAAATGTGTTGAACCACTTTCCAAACATTTATTCTGCCTTTGTTGGTTATCAGAGCTTTAGAGAGGAGTCTGGTTGCTCCGGGCCAGAACGATAACCCTCCCCCCAATCCCCAAAGTTAATCTCCTATAAAATTTGGCATTTGCTCATCAAAAACAATTCCTATTTCTGGGCTGCTTATCTGTGCTGTTCTCCCCCAAAGGGAGAGGGGTTCATCTCTTTGATTAATCCTATAAGTGGAGTAAATGTGATCATTTAGAATAAAGATGAAAGCAAGATGGGGAGGCGGAGTGTCAAATCTACATTCTAAAGCAAAATCCAAATAAACAAACAAAATCCCAATAATGCCAAAAGCCCTAACTCCTTTAGAAAACAATGCGCTATTTGTTAATAGGCTTTTTTTCTCATTTCCCCTTCTGAGGGAAAAATCATGCAGAGAGACCCTGATGTACAGCCAAAGAGCCTCGGGTCAAAAGTGACCTTTCTGAGGTAGCCTCGTTTCATAGGAAGTATGGGATGTAGAGGCCAATTTAGGCTTCAAAGTAATAGGAGACTGAGGGCATCTGAACTGGAACTCTGCCCTGCCCCCACAACCCTGGAAAAGAAGGTGGGAGTCAAGTTCACTGTCAAGATTAGAAGTGCTTGAATTTCAGGATATTGTCCTGTTCAGCCAGTATGTACCTCTACTATGGGACTGATGTGATTTTGCTGGCTAAATGGAGTTAGTTAGCCACTAATTAGGGGAAGCTAGAAATTCTACTTGCCCAGGTTCATGTCTCTCTTGTGTTCAGATTGTAATCTAATTGAGGATGGGAGTTATTTTTTTAATCTCCGATTTACCAGTGCCTGGCACAGAATACATGCTCAGTACACGAAAGAAAGAATAATAAAATTAAAATAACGGTATTCATTCATTCATTCATTCATTCATTCATTCTTTATTGTGTAACTGGGTTAGGCCCTATGCTGGATGCTGGTAATAGATCAGAGGAAAACCCTGGTCTCCGCCCTAATGGGGTTTGTGGTCCAATGGCACAAAATGTCCAAGCGCCAGAGATGGTCAGAGCATGGACGGCGGATGTGACCTTAACCCTCCCTCTAGAAAGGCTTCCCACTCCCCGTCAGTGGGACCTGCAGAGTACCGAGCAAAGGAGTCTTGGGACTCTAGAGTCTAGATCACTCTATTCTGGGGAGCCTCTTGCTGCTTCTGCCCCAGTTCAGTGAGTAGCGAACTCTTCTTGAGTAAGAAGAAAGCCGGGGCGCCCACCTCGACTGCGGCTCACAGCCCGAGGCTCTACGCGCAGAGATTGTAATCTGCATCGCGGCTGTTCTGGAAAGGGTCGACCAACGCCGGACTGGAAGAAAAGCTCCCCATTTGCGCAGATGGTGGGGGTGTGGCTTCCCGAGGCAAGCGCTCCAATTCAGGCGACGGCGCGCCCCCTGCTGGATCTAAGGCTGTTCTGCAACTAGCGCATCGCATCTTCAGTCAAACCGTGAGGGAGGAAGGCAGCTCAAACTCAAAGTCGGAACAAGGAAAGTTCAAGAACTTTCTTTGTTTCTTCCAAAGGCAGAAGACAAATCCCCAAGGGGAGAAAAATCTACCAAGACTGATCCAGGGGCCCCCATCTCCCCTACCTTCTGGGGAAATCAGGAAGGAATCAAGAAGGGATACGTGGTAAACAAATCTCCATCTGTAGCCTTGGCTACCCACTCTGCTGACCAACTCACTACCCCCTTGGTGCTTCACTTCCCATTTTGGGCTCACCCCGAAAAAAGTTACATGCATTGTTGTAAAACATCTGTCCCCCTCTTTTTCTGCAAATACAGGGACGCTGGGTGTGGGGAATAATACAGATAGCGTCACTTGCCCGTGTCTGGCTCACTGGCATCTCCCTTCTCCCTCTCCCACAACAGCATATAATTTGAGGATTTTCTTAAAAGAAAGACTTTAACGCCCCCAACTAATCTTTCCCAAACAGCGATGATTATAAATTCCAAACAAAACTTCGAGGCATGTGAGCCTCTCTCAAGCTTTTCATTTCAATAGATCTGCTAATTAAAAGCTATAATTTAACAAATAATGACCTAACCATCTCACTTTGAAACCAAACAAAAACCTACCACTAAAACGTTGGACTAGATAAAGATAATGAATCCTGGCGCAATTCAGACTCCTACTGGGCCCATGCTGGCCCCCTTCCAGCAACAGGCCTGACGCCTTTGATTAGAAGCAATAGTTTTCCAAACCATTTGGAGCAAACTCACTACAGGGAGGATAAGTGAGCAATTTGTGAGGCTAAGTGTTTTTTTGGACCCACTCCCACTGCTGATGGAGCAGGATGGAATATTTATCCCTTCCTTGCCCTCATTCATTGTCACTTGGTCAATTTCATTTTCTCCCCGACCTTCTTTGGCCCTTGGGGGAGAATGTTGTTTCTGACGTAACAAGCAGGAAGCAATCGTGAAAAGGAAAACTAGCGATGAAACCGGGTGATGCTCCCTGCATACAAGCACCCTCAGTGGTTAATAAAATAATAAACGATGAAAGCAAGAGTGCTTCCCACCTACCATGTCCCCTCCCTCAGCTGGGAATGGGCATCTGCGCCAGCCCCAAAATAGCCTAGTGTTCTGGAACCTCCCCCGCAGCTCAAGCTCGCACCAGCCGCCAGTGTGTGCCACCCGTCTGCTCTCCGGGCGTGCTGGGTCTCCATGGCAGGAGGGCCGTAAAGACTGGCCCCTTCCTGGAGCCCTGCCAAGGGGGGAGTGGCAAAGGGCTCCCCATGGAGCTGAAGACCGGAAGAGTCGACACTGGGTGAGGCCCCAGGAGAATACAAAGCTTGGACACTCTGAATCTCTGTAGATGCAGGAAGGAAGGAGCTGCCAGGTGTATCCGCATCAGGCTCTCACCTTCAGGACCTCATCTAGGGCTGTGATATCCCTAGGAATTGTTCCTGTTTTGAAACATTAAACCCTAATGTCCTTCGCTCTTGAGCACCACTCCTGTCCATTATCTCCCTCTATCATTCTACCTTTACCTGTTCGTCAGCCTCAAATAGACCTGACAACAGTTGTCACCCTCGTCTGCCTCTTCTTTCTCCTCCTCCTCATCGCTACCATATATTGAATGCTTACAATGTGCCTAGGACTTAGGCTAAGTACTATATGTGGACTGATTCAATTAATTCTAACAACCCTAAAGCAATAGGAACAGATTTTTTTCAGCCCTTGTTCACTCATTTTCTTCCTGTATTCTCTTCCTGTCCAAACCAACTTCACTGCACGGATCAAAATAGTTCTGCGTGTCTGCCACCCACAGAGTCCTTCTCTGAGAAAAGTGGTTACATTCTGGCTGTTTCTTGCCATGTGCCATGTAACTGAACTATTCTGGTTCTAATAGGTTGGTTCCGGGAATGGGGCCCAAGCCCAAAGTGGCTTTGGATAGGTTGGGCATAGAATAACCAACCACTCACGTGTGAGTCCGTGAGAGTCTGTCCAATAGGGTCGCTCCATACTGGATAGTGACAACATCAGCCAATCAGATTTTCTCTGGAGGTACACTTCGAGGTGCACGCTGGGAAAAGGGGAGGCTACTTCCATAGATATGGCAGACAGAGCTGTTTGTACTCTGTTGTGTGTTTCCCAAGTGCCAAGGGCTCTGCTGAGCACTTCTCAAGTTTTACCTGGTTTGCTCTTTCAGCAGTTTCACAATATATGTACCATTAGCAACCTCAATTTTAGAATGAGAAAACAGAGGCTTGAACAAATTAATCAACTTGCCATGGGTCATCCAGCCATGGTAGGGAGGAGATTCAAACCCAGGCAGTCTGACTTAATAAACTGTATTCCATTTTAAAAATAATTTAAAATTTTAATTAAAAAGAAGATAAGAGATGGTTGTCAGGGGTTGGGGGCAGGGGA
This sequence comes from Panthera uncia, assembly GCF_023721935.1. Taxonomy (NCBI): domain Eukaryota; kingdom Metazoa; phylum Chordata; class Mammalia; order Carnivora; family Felidae; genus Panthera; species Panthera uncia. Next base: position 28,414 of record NW_026059472.1, read on the forward strand.
TGAATAGTCGGAGCACAGAGCATTTGTAGGGCAAGAGACTGCTCTGTATGATATATAATGGTAGATACATGTAATTATACACTTGTACAAACCCACAGAATATAGAACACCAAGAATTAACACTAATGTAAACTGTGCACCTTGGGTGATTATGATGTGTCAGCATCGGTGCATTGATTGCAACAAATGTATCACTCTGATGGAGGATGGTGATAATGGGGAGGCAAGGCATGTATGGGGGCAGGGAAAATCTCTATACTTTCTGCTCAATTTTGCTGTGAATGTAAAACTGCTCCAAAAAATAAAATCTGTTTTAAAAAAGGGGATGCCTGGGTGGCTCAGTCAGTTAAGCGTTGAATTCTTGACTTTGGCTCAGGTCATGATCTCACACAATTCATGAGTTCAAGCCCTGCATGGGGCTTTCTGCTGTTAGTGCAGAGCCCGCTTTGGATCCTCTCTCTCTCTCTCTCTCTCTCTCTCAAAAATAAATATCTTTTTTTAAAAAGGATAATAGAGTCACATGGCCCATAAAAGCATAAAAAGCTTTTTAAAAAGCATAAAAAACTATTCAGTAAAAAGTTTGCCTCCTACCTCTGTTCTCCATCCTTCCAGCCCTATCCCATCTCTGCCTCTGAAACTACTCATATTAATTTCTCATGTGTCTTTTGAGAACTTCTTTATGCAAATTCAAGTATGTACAAATATATATTCTTATTTTCCACGCTTTTATTTTTTAATAATTTTTAAAAAGTTTATTTTGAAAGAGAAACAGCATGTGAGCGGGGGAGGGGCCGAGAGAGAGGGAGACAAAGAGAATCCCAAGCAGGTTCTGCACTGCCAGCACAGAGCCCGATGAGGGGCTCGAACCCATGAACTGTGAGATCATGACCTGAGCCAAAGTCAAGAGTCAGACGCTTAACTGACTGAACACCCAAGTGCCCCTCCACCCTTTTACACAAAAGGTACATACTCCACACCCTGTTCTGTGCCTTTCTGTTTTCACTAACAAGGTTCTTAGAGAAACTTCCATGTTGGTTCCATCCTTTTCTTTGCTACAGCTGCATATTATTCCACTGTATGAGTGTGCTGACATTTATTTAAACAGTCCCTTACTGATGGATATTTAGATGGCTTCCAATCTTTTGCTTTTCAAAATAATGCTTTCAGAGGTGCCTGGGTGGCTCAGTCGGTTAAGTGTCCGACTCTTGATTTCAGCTCAGGTCATGATCTCATGGTTCGTGGGTTCGAGCCCTGTGTTGGGCTCTAGGCTGGTGGTACGGAGCCTGCTTTGGAAACTCTCTCTCTCCCTCTCTCTGCCCCTCCCCTGCTCTCTCTCTCTCTCTCTCTCTCTGTGTGTGTCAAAATAAATAATAATTTTTTAAAAATACTTAAAAAAGAAAGAAAAAATAAAAATAATGCTTTCATGAATAACAATGGCAGATGTCATTTCATGGGTGCAAGCATAGCTGTAGACTAAGTTCCATAAAGCATGATTGCTGGGTTGAAGGGAATATACCTGCGTTATTTTGATAGCTATTACCAAATTTCCCTTCATGAGAATGATGCCAGTTTCCCTCCCAGCAGCATGTGTGAGAGGGCCTGTCCCCCTGTGGGGGTGGGGGGGGGGGGCTGTTGTCTAAACCGTTTGCTAGATTGCTTTAACTATTGGAGCTTCTTCTACGTCTGGAATGCCAATGAGCCACTGTTGTAGTTCTCCCTAGGTCACCATGTGGCTGCCAAAAAGGTGTCCTTGCCACCTCACTTCCCTGAGGATGGTAATACCAAAGTCGGTGTTTCTTCCAGTGTGGCCCTGGGACAGCAGCCTCAGCATCACCTGGGAACTTGTTAGAAGTACACATTCTCAGGCCCTGCCCCAGACTCACTGAACCAGAAACTCTGGCAACCATTCCCAGAACAGTGTTTTAAACAAGCTCTCTGGGTGATTGTGACGCACGCTCAGGTTTGAGGGGCACTGTCCTAAGGTAAACTGAGAAGTCCCTTCCTTGTATCCTGAAAGAACCTCATAATTCAGCCAGTACCATAATCCAACCAGCAAGAGGGCTGATCATCTTACTTGACTTCTTCAGGGTCTTTGGCTCATGACCGTGGTCACCTCCTCGAAATGTTCTGTGAGTCTTTCTTGTGGTCTCCCTCCCACACCTCTGGCCTCCTTCTTTAGCTTCCTTTGAGGGCTTCTCTTTACCACCCACCACTACTTCACTGCTCTTAATGATCTGTCTGACACCCACTGCTCTTCTCATCCGTCATGTTTCCCACGGCAATTTCATCCACTCCTCTGGCCTTAGCAGCTACCCAATGTGTACCTCCATGCTAACCTCTCCTCGAGTCATGCTGTATAAATGTTTGCCTGTTATCTCCACTGGAATGTCCCACAATCACCCCAAACTCAACTTTTTTAAAAAAAATTTTTATTTCTTAAAGATTTTATTTTTAAGTAATCTCTACACCCAATGTGGGACTTGAACTCATGACACCGAGATCAAGAGTCACATGCTCCTCTGACTGAGCCAGCCAGGCGCCACCCCCCCACCAACCCAACTTTTAAAAAACTCAGCTCTGGGGTGTCTGGGTGGCTCAGTCAGTTAAGCATCTGACTCTTGACTTTGGCTCAGGTCATGATCTCACAGTTTGTGAGCTTGAGCGCCGCATCAGGCTCTGTTCTGACAGCATGCAGCCTGATTTGGATTGTCTCTCCCTTTCCTCTGCCCCGCACCACCCTGCCACGCATGCTCTCTCTCTCTCAAAATAAATAATAAATTTAAATAAATAAAACCTTAAAAAAACATCTTACAAGATTTTTTAAAAGAATTATTTGAAAGAATTATTTCAAAATAATTTAAAGAATTATTGAAAGAATTATTTGAAACAGCAAAGCGTGTTTTCAGTGAATGGAACACAGTAGTGCTTATATTGATGTAAGAACACTTCTTACAAGGTGTTTCTAAGACATGAGTTGAAAGATGCATTCAGCACATCTGAATGTTGTTTCAGTGAATGGAACATAATATGGCCATTCTCTAATGCTTATACAGATCTGTTTAAAAAGACTTCTTACAAGGTTTTCTAAGAATTATTTAAAAGATGATTTCAGGACACCTGGCTGGCTTAGTCACTAGAGCATGAGACTCTTGTTCTCACAGTGTGAGTTCAAGCCCCACATTGGGATTAGAGATTACTTAAAAATAAAATCTTTTAAAAAAGATGATTTTAACGCAGTGTGTGCTCAGTGAGTGGGCTATATAGTCACTGGGTAATGCTTACATTTAATAAATTTAAGAGAACTTCTTAGATGTTTCTTAAAAAAAAAAAAAATGTTTATGTATTTAAACATAAAGGAACAGAGAGGGAGCAGGGGAGGGGCAGAGAGAAAGGGAGAGAGAGAATCCCAAGCAGGCTCCATGCAGACTGGGGGCTGGATCCCACGACTCTGAGATCATGACCCAAGCTGAAATCAGGAGTCGGATGCTTAACCAAATGAACCACCCAGGAGCTCTTTTAGAAGATGTTTCTAAGATGCTATTTGAAAGGAAACTGGGTGAAGAACATATGGGAACTCTGTGATACCCTCTCAATTTTTATGTAAATCTAAATTCATTTTAAAAAAATCGTCTATTTTCAAAAAGAAAAAAAAAGTCTAGTTTTTGTAAGAGATGGGAGGGAAGGGGCTCCTCAGCTCAGCAGCAGGGGTTAGCACCCGCCAGCAAGAAGAAAGAAGACTCATGGGTGCAGACAGATATTTTTGTGAGCGCTAACAGGAAGTTGAGGGTTCACATATGAAGGTCTCAATTTCTCCCCCTTGACGGGAGGTGAGGGTGGGTTCCTTGCCGAGAGACCTACGGAAAAACTGTGGGTTGCAAGTGGTGAAATCTGGAGAGGCCTGAGGGGAGCAGAGGAGGAAGTTGACCAGGAGTCAGAAAAGCGCAATTTCCTGTTACAAATTTGTGCTGCAGGCAGCTCCCAGGAGCAGAGAGCCAAGGGGCTTCAGCCTAGAGGCCTAGATGGACGGTCTCCTTGGAATTTCACATCTTGACCAGCAGAGGGCGCAGAGACACCACACCTCCCCCCCCCCCCCGCTCTGCTTTCCCACACCCCTGGTCTAGATTTCCCAATTTTCTCTTTCCAAAGTTCTAAAGCCTTTGATTTGGGAAGTAAAAAGTTCTTTTCGGAGTTAGCCGTGTTTGAAGGATGAGAAACTCTTTGAAACAGCCCAAAGGAACACCTTTGAGAAGAAAGAATTTGTTTAGGCTTCTGGAAGCTTATTTCTGTTACTTGCCTCCTTCAGGGAAGAGCTGGCAGGGTAAACGCCCACCATTACTGGGTACCTGGTGAGTGTCAGGTGTTCTAAGTGCTGTCTCATTTAATTCTCACAACCACCTCTGAGTGGTGACTCTCACCCCCATTTTACAGCCGAATAAAGGGAGTCACAGGGAGGTTAAGGGGGTTACCCAGAGATCAATCCTACTGCACTAAGCTGCATGCCTATCTGGTTTTAACCACTTAACAATTCTTCAACAGATGTGTGTGCTGGAAAGCCCGTCCTGGTAGATGCTCTGTGAGGAAAGAATTCTTTGTCAGTAAATTTGTTTCTGTGTGTTTCAGCACAGTGGAGAATCCTAGGAGTCAGGAAGCAAAGAAACCTGCTTGGTTTTGTTCAAACCCATCATTTTCCAAATGTATTTGTCCAGAGAACTTTTGTTGTTGTTGTTGTTGTTAACACCTGTTAACATCTACAGAACAAACTTTGTAAAATGCTATGGTCAGCACCACCACGGTGGCAGGGAGGGGAGTGACCAGACTTGTTTGGGAATGGTGTTTGGGTAGTCAGGTGGAGGGAGAGATGAAGCATAGATAGACTGAGGCCAAAAAGATCAGTAAGAGCAGTATGGGGACTCTTCTACCAGGAGATGATGGCTGTGAGGATGAAGAGGAAGGGACAGACTAGAGAGCAAATCATGAGGTAAAAGCAACAAGTTTGGTGGACCATCACATTGTGCATATATGGAAGGGTAGTGGACGGCAAGGGTGGGAAGTATGTGGGATGGCTCCTGGGTTCCCGGCTGGCACAGCCAGCTAAACGATGATTTTGTTCATTCGCTAAGAGGGGAAGCCAGGGAGAAGCGAGGTGTATGTGGGTGGAGATGTCTGCAGAACGGTATTCCAGAAGTGAGGAACACGGATCTGCACGTCAGGAGAGAGCTTGCGGATGGAAATAAAGATGTGGAAGACCTGGAAATAAAGGGGTTGACGGAAGAAGAGGACCTAACCAAAAAGACAGAAAGAGAGTGGGAAGAGACCCAGAAGAGAGGTGCATACCAGGAAGCAGGGAGCACTGTTTCTGGAAGGTGGGAGTTGTTGGCTGCTTCAGAGCTCACTGGCAGGGCAAGCCGGGTGAGAAATGAAGATGGCCGTCATGTCAGCCATGTAGAAAGTCACTGATGAATGCAGTTTCAGCAGAGTAGACAGAGGCTAATCCAGATTATTATGGGATGCTAAATGAGGCAGGGTGGGGGGTGGGTAGTGAGTCAGTGAGAGATTTCTAGGGAAAAGCAAGATCAAGGGAAGGCTTTGTTATATTCAGGACTAGATACTTGATCACTCCTGGTCGATAGTCTCCCAATACTGCTGCCAATAATTCCTCTAATCCATGGACACACGTCATTCAATCAGCCAAGAGTTGGAATCTATTTTCCCTCCCTCTGTGCTGGCTTTGAGACTTGCTCTGACCAAGAGAGTTGGCAGCAGTGGTGTTTCGGGTCTTCCCACCAAGTTCAGTCCTTAAGAGAAGCAGCAGTTTCCCCTTTTCCCCTCTTGGAACCCAGCAGCCATGCTGTAAGGAAGTCCAAGCTATCTTGCTGGAGAGATGACCCTTGTAGAGAGGCCCTGGAGAAGGCGGGAGGGGCCGTCTTGGGCATTCCAGCACCAGAGAAGATCCCAGATGAATGAATCATCAATGCCCCTAGCTGACATCACACGAGGAGAGGAACTGCCACATCAACCGACAGAATCATGAGAAATAACAGATTGGTGTTTTAAGCCACTTTGGGGTAGTTTGTCACGCAGCAATTGATTGATTGAAATAGCACCGTATCTATGGACTGAAGGGAAGGAGCCAGGGGAGAGACGCTGACTCATAACAGAAGGAGAGTAACTGATGGAGTCTGTTCTGGAGGCTGAAGGGATGGCCCTGGGTGGAGTGGGGGCTGCTTCTTCCCCTGACACAAAAGCAAAGGAGACTGTGGACACGGAGTGTTACAAGGTGGGAAGCTAGGGATTTGCCTGCCCACCACCCCCCGCATCGCCCAGCCCCCGCTCGGAGCCCTCGGGAGACCTGGCGAGGGAGATGCCCGGACCCACGGGGTGGCAGGACGTGCACCGCCAGCCCACAGGACTTATGCGGGTGACCACCGGCCTCCCTTGCCTCTGGGAAACCCGCTCTCCGCGCCTGCCGACAAGGTCCCCGCTCCAGGTCTGAGCTCGTAAATCTCCTTCACACAAAGGGCAATAAATCAGGGGGCTTTGCGAGACCCCCCAGCTCCCTGCGCTCTCCCTCCCCCTTCTGGAGAGGATCGGGGCGCAGGAAGCCCCAGGGACAGGGTGGGCGGGGCCGCCCGGGGCCGCCCCGGACCCGCCCCCTGCGGCATGTTAATTACAGGCCCCGGAGACCTCTGGGCTTGATTTATGGCGGGGCGGGCCGCGTCCTGGGGCGGGCGCTGGGCACGTCTGGGAGCCTTGGAGGGGCAGGGGCAGGAGCCCCCAGAGGCTCCCAGATTCTGAGGGACTTGTGGAAATGACAATGTTGATAACATCAAATTGTAACTTATTTATATAAATAAAGTATAAACAGAAGAGCAATCGCTCACATTGATTGAGAGACTGCGTCAAACCGGGCTAAACACTTTATTAATTCATTCATCAAATATTTATTGAATGCCTTATTCGGTGCCAGGAATTTTGCATATACTATCTCATGAACTTCCCCAAACAGCCCGCAAGTTAGGCCTTATGGTTCCCGTTTTGCAAGTGGCAAAATCCCAACAAGAAGCGATTAAGTGACTTCTCCAAGGTCACTAGGCTAGCGAGCAGTGGGTCCAGGACTCATACCCCTGGCTATCTGTCCTTGGAGCTTAACCTTGTTTGAGCAGATAATACTGTCTCTTTGCTATCACTTGCCTCACTGTCTTCTTGCTCTACCAGGAGCTGTGTGACCTTGGGAAAATGCCTTTGCCTTGCTGAGTCCAGTTTGTCCTTGTTGGCAAAAGACGCACTCTTCCCTACCTACATCACAAGAAGTTAGGAGGATGAAACTAAACAGAAGTTTATGGAAATGTTTTTAAAAACTATCTGTAGAATAAAGCAGAAGTGAGGAGAATAGATCTATCTATGAGAAAGTCTGTCCTATCTGTGATTGGAGAACCATTCAAAGAGAAAAACAAAAAGCAACAGAGGCAATATTTGAAAAGATAAAGGAGAGGAATTTCACCAGTCTAGAAGAGATAACAAACCACAAATTCAAGAAGCCCAACAGATCCTAGAAACTAAAATTTTTAAAAAACTCACATGCTTAAATGTGTTATAGTGAACTATCAAAACCCACAAACACCGAAAAGCTTTGAAAACCAATCTGGAAAAAAAAATTACCTTCAAGAGAGTGACAGTTACTCCGAAGCTGTTACTTCCATAGCAGTGGAAGTAAAAAGACAACATCGTATCTTCAAAGTGATTTTTTTTCAATGTAATCATCAACCAAGACTTGCATGGGAGAAATAAAGGTGAGAGTCATCACCAGGAGGCTTTCAGTAGAGGGAACTCTAAAGACTGTAATTGAGGCAGAAATAAACGCCCCCTGATGGAATGCCTGAGACACAGGAGGTAACGTAGAGCAAAGAAATTCATAAATCTATGAGCAAATTTAAGTGAACATTGATTGTATTTTTAAAAATCTGTAAGACTCTGTATGAAAACTGTATTAGTTAAGGTGATGGTAGATGCAGCCCTTCTCCGGGCTTCTTCTCCCTTTAGACTCCCGCTCCCAGCTCCCACAGATGCCCTAGGTCTTCAAGCCAGGAGGAAGGGGACGGAGCGTGGAGGCTGCATTATTATCCACAGAACTGCGAGTGACTGTACATCACTTCTGCAGATATTCACAGGAGAACTCAGCCAACTGCAGGAAAGGCTGGGAAGTGGCATAGTGCTGTATTAATTATCTGTTGCTATACATAACAAATTATCTCAAGACTTATTGGCTTAAAACAACAATGGACACTATTAATTATTCTGGTCGCTATGGGTCAGGATTTGAGGAGCTGCCTACTTGGTGGTTTTCTTCCCCTTTTGTGCATGACGGAGGATGCATGTGACTCCTAGAACTCCTGCAGCTATTTTGCCACCATGAGGGAAGCCACCTTGAGAAAGAAACATATATAGAAGAGATAGAAAAGAGTCAAAGAAGAATAAACATGGAGATGATTAAACTAGACAGAAGGATCCTAAAATCCCCATGGAAGCGTAAAGGGCCAAGAACATCCAAAACAATTCTGAAAATGACCGAGGAGACCAAGGCATTGCCAGATCACACGAGGATTAAACAGAAATGGTTGGAGGTGGCATTATAGACATGTGGCATTACACATCACTGGAGACAGAATAAGGTATTTATCAAATGGAGTTGGAAAATTTGGCACCTGGGTTCCAATAATAATAAAAATAGGAATCTGATAATAATGAAAAAGCAATAACAGTAAAAGTGGCTACCATCTACTAACACCTACAAAGTCATAGAAATATACATTCAATTTATCTCATTCTATCCTCACACCAACCCTACAGGGTAGGGGATATTACTTACGGTTCCCACTTGACAGATGAGAAAATTGAACTTCAGGAAGGCAGAGGTGGTTCCTTGAGACCACACCTGGCTGTCAGCCTCCTGGGCACTGGGGGAGAGCCCTGTTTCTCCTCCCCCACGGCAGGGCCCTGTCCTAAGAATTCCAGGCAGGGGCAGTGGCTGCCTCTCCGGGAGACAGGGAGGCAGTGTCCTCAGTCTACACCAAGCCTGGCCCCAGGACCCAGAATTCCTACCTCATCCCCGACTGACTCTGGGGCAGATCTGTGGCTGATTAGAACCACGCTAAAATCACAGAGGCCCTTTGTCATTGCTTTAATGAGAAGCCAATCACCAGGTCATTAGTGGGTGGAGGTGATAAGGAGTTTGGTACTGGGATGGGAGGAAGGAGGATGCTCTTACTTCCTGGATGATTTACAGCTGCAGTGGCCAGACTGGCTGAGGAAGGGAGGAGGGTGGCAGCAGGAGGAGAAAGTTAGCATTCCTTGGACACTTAGAGGACCAAGGCCCTGTGCCGAGAGCATACCATGCTGTTTCATTTGATCTTCACAACAAATCTGATGAAGCAGTACTATAATATGGCCCCATTTTATGGACAAGGAAGCCGAGGCTCAGAGAGGTTAACTGAGCATTTTGCCCAAGGATATACAGCTAATAAATGATGCTCCTATTCCAGAGCCCAAACAACTCATTCTGCTGTTAAGTGTTATAGGCACAGCAGAGGTGAGTGTAGGTGAAGGGCCAAGAAATATTCTAGCTTTAGACTAAGAAGGAATAAGCTGTCAGGGGTGCTTGACTGAGGGAAGTGAGTCTGTGGGCTGGGAGTTGGAGCAGGGGGAGAGAGCCATATGCCTGCATGAGAGTGGAAGAAAGAACCCCTGGGGTGGTAAGTCTGCCAGAGAGAGGATAGCAATCATAATAACAAAATAGTAATAAGTACGTATGTGCCAGGCACTGCACCAAGGGTTCTCTGCATGGTGCCATTTACTTATCCCAATCTGGTTGGGAGGCAGTTACCAATCCATTTTATAGAATGAGGACACTGAGGGTCAAAGAGACTAAAGTACCTGCCCCAGGTCTCAAAGCCAGTACGTGGCAGGTACAGGCTGGGGAGTAATAGAGGGGAAACAGGATGGTTGCTTACTCTCTGCTTTGTGTTGTCAGGATTCTTGGTTGTAAACAACCAAACCCAATCTGGTTCACTTAAGCAGAAGAAGAACTTATTGGGTAGCTCTGAGGCAGCTCACAAGATCAATGGAAAGAAAGGCTGGCGTTCAAGTTTGGGAAACTCATAGGAATTACAGGAAAGGGGGTGGCTGGACCCACACCTAAGCAATAACCTCCTGTGGATGCCCCACAGGACACTCGCGGCTACTGGCCCAGGTGCTGGCAGAGCAATTTCTCTTCTCTTGCCCGTTTCTTTAGGACACCTGCTCCACACTCAAGTCAAGGAGTCAAGTACCTAGACTCCTGTCTGTCCCAGCTGCGAGGAATCCCTCCCACCTAGAGCCCCACCATGGAGGTGCCCCTCCCCCCAGGTAAGAATACTATTAGATAAAAAGCTTCTGCACAGTGAAGGAAACAATCAACGAAACTAAAAGGCAGACTGTGGAATGGCAGAAGATATTTGCAAATGACACATCTGATAAAGGGTTAGTATCCAAAATCTATAAAGAACTTATCAAACTCAACATCCAAAAAACAAACAACCCAGTAAAGAAATGGGCAGAAGACATGAGTAGACACTTTCCAAAGAAGACATCCAGATGGCTAACAGACACAAGAAAAGATGCTCAACATCACTCATCATCAGGGAAATACAAATCAAAACCATGATGAGATACCACCTGACACCTGTGAGAATGGCTAAAACTAACAACACAAGAAACAACAGATGTTGGCAAGGATGTGGGGAAAGGGGAACCCTCTTGCACTGCTGGTGGGAATGTAAACTGGTGCAGCCACTCTGAAGAACAGTATGAAGGCTCTTAAAAAAAAAAAACTAAACTAAAAATAGAACTGTTCTATGATCCAGCAATTGCACTATTAGGTATTACCCAAAGAATACAAAAATACATATTCGAAGGGGTACATGCATCCCCGTGTTTATAGCAGCATTATCAACAATAGCCAAACTATGGAGGAAGCCCAAATGTCCATCCACTGATGAATGGATAAAGAAGATGCGGTATAGGGGCACCTGGGTGGCTCAGTCAGTTAAGTGTCTAACTCTTGATTTGGGCTCATGTCATGATCTCATGGTTCATGGGTTCAAGCCCCACTTCGGACTCTGTGCTGAAGGTGTGGAGTCTGCTTGGCATTCTCTCTTTCCCTCTCTCTGCCCCTCCTTCCTCGTGCTTACTCTCTCTCTCTCTCTCTCTCTCTCTCTCAAAATAAACAAAATAAACATTAAAGGGGCCCTTGGGTGGCTGAGTTGGTTAAGCGTCCAACTTCGGCTCAGGTCACAATCTCACAGTTCATGGGTTCGAGCCCTGCATCAGGCTCTGTGCCGACAGCTCAGAGCTTGGAGCCTGCTTTGGATTCTGTGTCTCCCTCTCTCTCTGCCCCTCCCCTGCTCACACTCTTTCTCTCACTTGCTCAAAAAATAAACATCAAAAAATTTTAAATAGACATTAAAAAGATATGTATACACACACACACACTGGAACATTACTCAGCCATCAGAAAATGAAATCTTGCCATTTGCAATGACGTGGATGAAGCTAGAATGTATTATGCTAAGCGAAGTAAGTCAATCAGAGAAAGACAAATACCATACGATTTCCCTCATATGCGGAATTTAAGAAACAAAACAGATGAACATATGGGAAGGGTGGGATAAGAGAAAAGAGGGAAACAAACCAAAAGAGAACTCTTAACAATAGGGAACAAACTGAGGGTGGATGGAGGGAGGTGGGTGGGAGGTGGACTAGATGGGTGATGGGTACTAAGGAGGGCACTTGTTGCGATGAGCACTGGGTGTTGTGTGTAAGTGATGAATCACTGAATTCTACTCCCAAAATCAATAATGCACTGTATGTTAACTAACTAAAATTAAAAAAAAAAAAAAAAAGACTATTCACATGGTACCAGCAAACAATGACAACAACAACAACAACAACAACAACAACAACAACAAAAAACCATGCAGGAATGCTCCAGTGCCCCAGGTCTCCCCACCCCCAGCCCCAGAGGTGACCATAACACCATCAGCTCTCTGCCTTTCCTGAGTATTCTCCAAGTCCACACCTGAACCCTAGTTCAGAGAGCCCATCACCAGGAGCTGATCCGAAATCCCAGACTTCCAGTTTTTGAAGGGGGACAGGGAAATAGCACTTTCTTTTCATCATCTGCTACATCCAGTTGGTTGCCTCCATGTACCAATTCTACTTTCCAAACAGATGTTGACTCCAGCACCCCCCCACACACACCTGCATACCTCAGGCCCCTCCCCTGCCACCTGAACCCCTGCAGTAGCTTCTTAACCAATTTGCCTTAGATCTATTCTCCATACTGCTCAAAGGAGCTACAATCCATGTACAACTGTGTCACTCCTCAACTTAATATCCTTTTGTGGTACCTGGTGACCTACAGTGACCACAAGCTTTCTGGCATAATGCCTCATAATCCCCAGCTTCATCCCCCACTCCCTGGTCTCCCATATCATGGTTTGGCAAAGCCAATTGACTGCATTGTTCCCATCTGATGGCTTATACGTCCAGGCTTTGGCATATGTTGCTCCCTAGATTGTCAATGCTTTCCACCCCTTGTCTGCTTGGCACACTCCTATACTCCTGTTCATCCTTTGAAATCGAGTTCAGGCATCATCTCCCCTGTAAAACCCTTCCTGTCCCCTCTTAGAAACTCATCCTCCAACCTCTGCACCACTTCTAAACCTTGCGTTCTCTTGTTTCATGCTATGGAAAACAATTGTTTACGAGATACTATTCTGCACTGGATGGTGAGCTCCGTGAGGGCAGGAACCACATCCATTTTGTTCATCATTGTATCTTCAGTGCCTAATCCGAGACCTGGCAAAGAGGTGCTCAATAAATGTGTAACTTAACTGACCAGGAAAGGCTTGCTGGGATCACAGGGGATGAATGAAAGAGAAGAGGGTTTTAGGAGACTGGCGATTGGGGGTGACAAGAGCCAGACCTCGTTTATAGGGGTGAGAACTGATGCTGGGCGAGGCAAGGAAGATGTTCATTGTAGGTTGTCAGAAAGACTAAGTCAGAGAAAGCAGCCCAAGAACATTTGTATTTCCAAGGAAGGAGCCAGTGGAGAGGGAAAGCTGTGAAACCAAGGGAGAGGCAACCGATGAGACAAGGTCCCCAGAAGAGGTGGAGTGGAGGCAGGGGGGAGAGAAGAAGCCTTTCTTCCCAGAGCACTGGCAGGGGGAGGAAGGACACTAAGAGATGGGTGCTGCCCAGAGGGGAGGGGAGAGTCCTCATCCAGCAGTCAGAGAAACAGAAAGCTAATAGTTTTTCTTTCTTCTTCTTTTTTAAAAGTTTATTTATTTATTTTGAGATAGGGAGGGAGAGAGAGAGAGAGCACAGGAGGAGCAGAGGGCGGCAGAGAGAATCCCAAGCAGGCTCCCCACTAAGTGCAGAGTCTGACTTGGGGCTCGAACTCATAAACTGTGAGATCACGACCTGAGCCGAAACCAAGAGTCAGACGCTTAACTGACTGAATCACCCAGGTGCCCCTCTTTTTTTCTTTTAATTAAAAAAAAAAACATTTTTATTTTATTTAATTTTTTAAAGTAGGCTTCATGCCCAGGGTAGAGCCCAAAGCAGCTTAAACTCATGATACTGAGATCAAGACTTGAGCTGAGATCAAGAGTTGGACACTTAACCAACTGAGCCACTCAGGTGTCCCCAAATTTTTATTTTTAAAAGATTTTATTTTTAAGTAATCTCTGTACCCAGTGTGGGGCTTGAACTTACAATCCTGAGACCAAGGGTCCTTCCGACTGAGCCAGTCAGGCGCCCCGGTTTTGTTTTTAAAGATCCATGAAGTGAAGGGGAGGAAATAAATGTTTAATGACTTCCCATATCTTGTCAAGTAAAATGGGAAGATATTGCCATAGCCTACATGGCCAAGTGACCCAAGCTCACTTGTTGCTCTGTCCCACCCTCACTGGCCACCTTGCTTGTGGATGCTGTCCTGAAACTCAGACATACTCTCCTGCCTTAAGACCTGTGCACATGCTGTTCCCTCTGCCTGGAAGCTCTTCCTCAAGATAGCCACAATGCCTTGTCTCATTCAAATCCTTACTCAGATGTCACTTTCTCAGGTGGGCTTCCCCTTACCCCACATCCCCCAACCCCTGAACCTATACATACACTCTTCATTTTCTGTTTTCTGGTGTTATTTTTACCTTCTAATATACTTTTTCTTTAAAATTTTTAATGTTTTTTAAAATTTATTTTTGTGAGAGAGACAGAGTATGAGCAGGGGAGGGGCAGAGAGAGAGGGAGACACAGAATCCCAAGCAGGCTCCAGGCTCTGAGCTGTCTGCAGAGTCTGATAAGGGGCTGGAGCCCACAGACAGCGAGATCATGACCTGAGCTGAAGTCGGACACTTAACCGACTGAGCCACCCAGGCGCTCCTATACTTGTGGGTTTTTTTTTTTTAGTTTATTTGTTTACGGGGGGGGGGGGACAGACAGAGAGGGAGAGAGAGAATCCCTAGCAGGTTCCATGCTGTCAGCGTGGAGCTGGGTGTGGGGCTTGAACCCACAAACAGTGAGATCACAACCCTGAGCCAAAACAAGAGAGTCAGTTGCTCAAACCACTGAGCCACTCAGGTGCCCCCTGATATACTTATAATGGTACTTATTTACTATACAAATTACTTATTTTTCTCGTTATTTGCTCTCCGCACTAGAATGTGACTTCCATGAGGACAGGTTTTTGTTCTATTATTACTCTACACCAGTAACTAGCACAGTAGGCAGTCAATACATTTTTGTTGAATGAATGAATGAATGAATGAGCAGAGCCTGAAACTGAACCCGAACCTGCCGGATCCCAAATTACCGCTACTCTAAGCCCATCTCTGAATTGAACTGCTAAGGGTCTCAGCCTGAAAACGAAGGAAGACTGCAGGCCTTTCTGGGGGTCGGCTCTCCCGCCCCGCTCGAGTTCTCAGGACCCCGTGGGCTCGATTCCCCCGGAACGCCCGTCCCTCGGTCTGGGCTTTCCCTCCGAGGTGGGACTTCTGCCCTCCCCCCGGGGGAGCGACGCCGGAACTTCCAGAGGAAGAGCAGGAATTTCTGAAATCCAGGCCCAGTCGAGCGGTAATAGGCACCTTCGCGGCCGCCAGCGGAACCGCCTGGCCCTAAATCACGGCCGCGGCCCCTCCTCCCTCCGCCCGCCCCGGCCGGGTGAAGCTGTGCTCCTGGGCGGGGGCGGGTTCCAGCCGCGCCGCGGGAGGGACCCGCCGCCGCTGCAGGTGCCGCGGAAATGCTTGCCCCGCTGCCCGCCTTTGAAGTCCGGCCGCACTGCCCGCGCTCGCCGCGCCCGAGCCCCACCGCGGAGCCCCACACCCCGGGGACTGCAGCCGGGATCCGACGGAGTCCTCCCCCGGATTCCTGGGATTCGTGGGCGGCGGGCCGAGGGCGGCGGGGGCGCTTCACTCCGGGAACCCCGGCCATTTGTCAAGAGAGTGTGGCTCAGAATTATTAATTTGGAGCCGTGGGCCATTTCCTGACTTGTTCGGGGAAGGGTGGGGGAGCAGGCCTGGAAACGTACGACACACGGGAAGGAAAAGCCAGAACTGTTTGGGGGGAAGGGATTGGGAGGGTAGGCTCCTTTCCAGGCCTGGGAAATTGTGCTGTTGGGACATTTTCTTTGTTTTTCCCCAATCTCGTTTCAAGGGTTCATGTTAGGGGGCCAGAGAGAAGTCAGTGGTTCAATCTCATGTTTTTGTTTTTGTTTTTCCCTTATTGATTTTCTATGGCTATTTTGTTCCTTTTGAGACCCATAGTTGTCTCTTGCCATAAATTTTCCCTGCATCCACCGCATTGATAGGGATGCTCTAAAGTTAATGTGCAAGAAACAAATTGTGTGTAGTCACAATTACTCTTGAATAAACATTAAATTGTGGCATGCAAGGCATAATGTATATAACCCTCAACAGGCATTCTTATGCAAGCTGGTATTTAATAGCCACTGAGCTAGACTCTGGAAGAACAAATCTATCTTTCTGAGCATTCCAATCACTTTTGCTGTTAGAAAATTTTTTTAATATTTTACTTTTTTTTTGAGAGAGAGAGAGAGAGGGCGTGGGGGCGGCAGAGAGAGAAGGAGGCACAGAATCCGAAGCAGGCTCCAGGCTCTGAGCTGTCAGTACAGAGCAGGATGCGGGGCTTGAACTCATGAACTGTGAGATCATGACCTGAGCTGAAGTTGGAGGCTTAACCCACTGAACCACCCAGGAGCCCCTGCCCCTTTGCTGTTAAGACAGAATTTTGAATTCAGTAGACATGGGGTGGGGTCTGAGAAGTTTTCTGTCCATGTTGCTGCCACCACAACACACTTTGAGAACCACAGCTTATTTGTTTTGAGATTTTATGTTTAATCTCTACAGCCAACATGGGGCTCAAACTTACAACCTCCAAGATCGAGAGTTACGTGCTCCACTGACTGGGCCAGCCAGGTGCCCTGAGAACCACAGCTTTGACAGCTGTCAAATTCCCCCCAGGGAATAGGGTGGGTGGGGAATTTTAAAGCACTTTTATTTGGCTGCAAGGTTTATTTCCTTCTATTATAATATTGGGCTTCTATAGACTTAAGGTAATACACATACTTGTGGCTGTCAACACATGTTAAAGCTTATAGCACTGGGCCCGGTATTTGTAGATGGTCAATAAATATTTACTGGATTTGAATATAGAGCCCGTTTGATCAGAGCAGTGTGGAATTTCCAGAGTTTCATGAATTTCTTAATATCAAGGATTGCACCATTTGGTCAATGTTCAGAAAATATTTCCTTGCACCTCCTATGTACCAGGCACTGTGGTAGGCCTGGGAGTACAGAGGCAGTCCCAGATGTGGACACAACATGAACATAACAGTATATAATATGATCTGCTACATTTTGAGATGGAGTTAAGAAAGGGAGCCCTGCAGGGAAGGGCTCAGGGCTGGCTTTACCGAGGAGGAAAGCTGCGGAAGCTGGTGACCCGCTGCAGGCCGCCGAGATCCATCCAGAACTCTACAGACAAAGAGGCCTAAAGCCTTCCCAACGTGCCCATGTAGGAAGCTGCAGGCTGATCTTGAATCCCCTCCGGCTACTCCTGGCTTACTGGGCCCTTGCTCACCTGCCATAGGGTAAGCATGTGAGCCCTGGTTTGTCACTTCTGCTCTCCGGTGCTCTCCTTCAGGTCCCAGCAGCCATCAGTCCAGCTGGGGTCAGAAAGATGATTAGCCAAGGAAACACCAGGCAGCAAATCTTAGCCCAGGAGGCAGGCAGTTGGGCTGCTCAGGACTTTTCCTGGCTTCCAGCTATATTCTCTCTTCTTTCCTGCTTGTCTCTCTTCATTTGGGGGGCCCTCCCTCCCTACTCCAACCCTTCTCTGTACCAGACAAGTTCTTTTTATTTTTTACACTTGGTTGAAACTGTTTGAATCTCTTAATGGCTTTTGTTTCCAAGGGCAGGAGCCAGGCCTCTAATACCTGCAGGTGGTCAGTGGGGGTTGCTGGTGCTGGGGGTGTGGGACTCCCTGAGTTGAGAATGCAGGTCCAGCCCAGAGGGGTTAAGACTGTGGTCTGTAAATAGGAGTCACACAGCTCAGCCCTCTGACTTGCAGCACGTTACTTACTTTTCTCTAGGTTGCAGTTTCCAGTCTGTAAAATGGGTATTATAATAACAGGGCCTTCCGTGTAGGATTGTTGTGTGGCCAAGATATGTTTCAGAAGCACTTAGTAAAATAAATAAATAAATAAATAAATAAATACAAAGCACTTAGTGCTATGCCTGGCCTATAATAAGCATTCAATAGAAATCAGTATCAATATTACTAAGATAATGAGGAGCACCTGAGTGGCTCAGTCAGTTGAGCATCCGACTTTGGCTCAGGTCATAATCTCACAGCTCGTAAGTTCGAGCCCCACATTGGGCTCTGTGCTGACAGCTCAGAGCCTGGAGCCTGCTTCAGATTCCGTGTCTTCCTCTTTATCTGCTCCTCCCCTGCTCCAACTCCCTCTCTCCCTGTCTCTCAAAACTAAATAAACATTAAAAAAAAAAAAAGAGGATGATTGCTATTACTAGTAATTATTGCTAAGCAGCATCCTGCTCATGGTGGATTGTGAGTTCTCACTAGTGGAGGGAAAGGTGATGCAAACAGTTTAAGCTTGTTTATTACTTGACTGGCACCCTCCCTCACCTCACACACTGCCCCAGGCAGACTCTCCCCTCTGGGAGGCTGCCCTGAGGATCTGTGGGAAGGACTCCTCAGATAGGTCATCTCCATCCTTCTGTGGAGGTGAGGGGTGCTTGGGGCTTGCCCGTCTATTTCCTCCTGATCATGGGTAATGGGCTCCCTGGAGACACCATGAGGGAGGGGAGGCCTGTTGGTGGTCATACTCAGGCTGAGGTTACCCTTGAGAAAACCAGGTGCAGTATTTCTTGAGGCTTCCTCTTTACTGGAGTCTATTTCACTGAGTCCTCTGAGACTGGTATCCTATTTTGCAGGTGGAGGACTCAAATATCAGATGAGTTTTGATCCAAAACTTGTGCTCATTACCTCTACACTACTATGTCCTACACTCAGGGCCAGATTCATTGGCATGGGACGTGGGCACCCCATGCTTAAAAGGGCCCCCAGCTCAGCTGAATGTTCTCCTGTCACCGTCTCGAAATTTGCAATGATTTTGAACAAGGAGCCCCAGTTTTCATTTTGTACAGGGCGCTGCAAATTATGTAGCTGGTCCTGCCCACCTTCTTTTGTAGAAAGGATGTCTTCCTTGCAAAGAAAAGGAAATTGAAGTATATAGAAAACAGGAGTGGCACAAAGTCATGTAGCAAGTTGGTAGCAGAACCAGAACCAGGTCTCCTGACTCCCTGTCCAGTGGAATTCTCTGGAAGCGCTCATATGTCCAACCGTGCCCTGGATGGGGGCAATTTCAGAAGAAGACACTGCCTGGGGGGTGGCGGGGGGAGGGCTCCCATTCACCATATCACCTCTCCCACCTGGCCCTTCTGGGAATGAAATGTCCACCTGCTGCCTCCTGACCTGCCTACCTTGGACCCTAGGGGCCAGGCTTTTCTGAAGGGCTGGGCAAGCCCATGAGCAGGGCAGTGACTCATTTCTCTCTAGAGTGGTTAAAGGACATGGATAGGGGTAGCAGCAGAGGTGGCCATAGAATGTGATACTCAGGAACCAAATTCTCTGGGTGTTGACCTGATGACCTCTTCACCTGAGATGACCCATTGAGACTGACATCCTGTTAGTTAAGCTGGATTCTACTGGCCACAGTTGGACATCTGTGGCCTATGCTCTGTATAGAATCCTGCTAGAGGCATGCATTTCTGTGTGATTTGGTGTGTGTTTGTGTGTGTGTGTTGTGGGGATGATGGAAACAGACTGAGAAAACATCCAGTTCTGTCTGCTTTCATTCACTTTGTAATTTCACAGATATTGCAGATTTGGGGAATAGAGCCCCAGAAATACAAATGTCCTTAGGATGCTTATAGTCTAGTGAGCAAGACAGATAATAAAATAAATAATCACAGATAAATACACAATTTGTTTCCTAGTGCCGTGTTCTTTTTCTCCACAGAGCAATTAATAGTTTGAAACAATGGGATTATTGGTATGCTCTTTGGTGAGAAGGATGTGAACCCTATACTCATCCCAGCTGGATGCCAGAGCAAACATTCACATTTTGGAGGCTTTTGAATTGTGGCTGGGAATGACATTGACTTTGCTGCTTCAAATAACTCACTTGTGGATGCCTGAAATTCCACTGAGGGTCCTTCTCTAGGATTAAACATTATTCTTTTTCTGAGACTCTATTTAAAATTCAAATCCCTGCGAGGTGTGTCGGGGGGGGAGTGATGCCTGGGTGGCTCAGTCCGTTAAGCATCCGACTTCTGCTCAGGTCATGATCTCACAGTTCATGGGTTCAAGCCTGCCTTGGGCTGTGCTGACAGCTCAGAGCCTGGACCCTACTTCGGATTCTGTGTCTTTCTCTCTGCCCTCCCCCACTCACTCTCTGTCTCTCAAAAATAAACCTTGAAAAAAAATTTACATTCAAATCCTTGGAAATGGGGAGGGGTGGTGGGTGGGTGGGTTCACTGAGTTCATAACATGGCAGTGCTGTGTCATGAGACAGAGCAGCCCAAGGACCCTGAACACCAAAAGATGCCCCTGATGGGTACCACAAGGGGAGCCAGGGTTTCACAAGACAATCTCCATCACCCTCTGCTGCTGGCTCAGTCCAGTTCTGCCTTCTGAAGGGGGGGGGGGGGGGCAAAGGGAGATAGAGGGAGAGTAAGGTCCAAACAAAACCCAAACCCAGAATCCCAGGCAAGCTCACTCTGGTAGCTGGAAAAGCCAGAAGCTTCAGGTCTCTCTTACCTGCAGGCCCCTGCTGTATCAAATCTGTCCCTCCCTTATTGGCCCCACGGGGACAGTAATGCTTTGCTCAAGCACAGCTTTATGGTTGTACAAGCCTTGACGAGAACTTTCAAGGTTCTTGAAACACACTCAACTACCACGGCGACCCTTCTGTGTACCTATCGGCACTCCTGCCCAGGGGCCAAATTTGGCACTGTATTTGGGGTCTGCAGGTGGAACGTGTGTTCAACCTGGTCACCCGAGAGAGGCCCTGGAGTGAGGCAGGGCAAGTTCTCCCTGGCGGCTGGAGCACTGCCCCAGGCATGGCCGGGCTGCCGGGTCTGGTCCCCTCTTGCAAGAATCTGCATGCTTCCTCCCTTCCTTGCTTCCTTCCTCCCGGTTCCTCCCTCGCCAACCTACCTGGAGGCAGGTAATAAAGCAGGAGGAGGGAGATGAATGGATGAGGAGGGTGGAGAGCCACGTGGTGCCATAAAGCCCAGCTAGAGAAGGCCTGTCCGGGAGTGTCCAGCCTGCAGGAGTCAACGCTCAGTAGGTGAGGACTGTCAGCCCCGCGAGCCGGAGCCGGGGCTGCAAGGCCCGGGGAAGGCCATGCACCGAGGCGGGCCGGGACCAGGCCTCAGAGGCCTGAAGGGGGCCGAGGGCCCCGCCGAGGACTTGGGGGGCTCTTGCCTGGAGGCCGGCAGGGATTTTGGGGTGCTGAAGGAGAACGGCGAGGCCGAGGAGACGGCGAGCGGCAGGAAACGCGCCCGGCCGGCGCGCTCCAAGGCGCGGCGCATGGCGGCCAACGTGCGGGAGCGCAAGCGCATCCTGGACTACAACGAGGCCTTCAACGCGCTGCGCAGGGCGCTGCGGCACGACCTGGGCGGCAAGAGGCTCTCCAAGATCGCCACGCTGCGCAGGGCCATCCACCGCATCGCGGCGCTCTCCCTAGTCCTGCGCGCCAGCCCCGCGCCCCGCTGGCACTGCGGGCACCTGGAGTGCCACGGCCAGGCCGCGCGTGCCGGGGGCGGCGGGGACGCGGGCTCCAGCCCGCCGCCGCCCGCCCCGCCGCCCCCCGGCCCCTTCGCGCCGCGCTGCGCCTCGTGTTCCCCGCACACGCACCCGGGACGGCCCAGGGCGGTGGCCGAGGCTCAGGGCGCGGCCCAGGCGTCCGCGGGAAGCTGGCGCCGCGGTCCCGGGGCTCCCTTGGCCTGGCCGCGGGGCCACCCGCGAGCGGGCCCCGGGTTGGGCTTCCAGCACTCCTGACTGGCTCCAGAGAGACCCGGTGGGCCTGGAGGGAGGCCGGCCAGGGAGGAGCCAACGGCAGGATGACTACTAAAGGGAAGACTGCAAAAAACCGTCCTGGACCAAGAAAAACTGAATGGCTGAGGCCAGAGAGAGAGAGAGGAGGCAGCCTTGCCAGTAGGAAGGAACTGAGCCCAAGGCTGCGCTCCCCAGCACCTCCCTCCTCAGCCTGAAGCCCAACCAGGGATGGCAGCTCCAGGAAAGGAGCAGGATCCTGCTGGGTTCTTTTTTATGTTTGGACTTGATGAACTCTTCTCAGAAAGTGATCTTTGCGTTCCTGTGCCTCTGAGTCCTATCTCTTGCTGCTTTTTAGGAGAAAGAGGGCTTTTGGATGGGGGGGGCGGGAGGGGCTTGTAGGTGGGAGTGTGGGTGACACCTGGTGTGGTCTGATGACAGTGTGGGGTCCATGTCCCCAGCCTGTGCTGATACCCCAAGTCTGTGATCTAAGAGAGGCAACAGAAGGAGCCAAATAAAAAGGAAAAGCTATCATCTCCGTTTGCTATCAGATGTCCACTGGGCCCAGTGGCCCAGGGTGGCAGAAAGGCCCGAGGTCTGGGGGCTCACTGTGGAATGTCGGTCTCCCACGGCCTGATTCCCACAGGTAGGTACCTGATTCATGGCAGGGCCCTAGGTGTGGCTGAGCAGTGTGAGGAGCACTGTGGGAAATGACATTATTTGGAGAGGGGGAGCAGCACCAGGAGACTCAGGATGCAGTCAGCCTCATCTCTGGGACCCGTCACCCTGCAGAGCTGCTGTCTGCAGTGAGCCACCGTGAGGGCTGCAATGGTTGAAGAGTCCGGACCAGTCTCAGGAAAGGAAGCCTAGGGCCGACCAGGGACTGGGGGTGGGTGAGTCCTGCTTGTACCCTGAGTGTGGGTGAATGGAGCTCCCAGGGAAAATTGGTCCAGTGCATAGAGCCAGGGCCTCTATGATGAGAGGCAGACATAGAATCAGGAAAGATTATGAGGAGGAGGTCAAGGGAATTAGGGCCAAATATGCTGAGAAAGTGGGAGGCACAACCAGCCCTCCCAGAGAAGTCTGGAGAGCTTTTGCATCTAAGATGAGCACTCCCAAGCTAGTGTCTGGCTTCACTCCTGCTGACCGGGCTGATGTTGCAGCTGCTGCTGGCTGGGGTGAGAACCCAGATGTGCCAGAGGAGGGCTGGGGGTTCTCTGGTCTCCTTGGAGAGCTGGACACTTGCCAGCTTGGAGAAGAAGAGTTACACAGCTCGGAATGGGGGCTATGACGGAAGCTGGAGAGCAGCCATAGTCCCCAGGATAAGTGAAGGGTCCCCAAAACAGTCAAGATGAGGCTCAGTGCCTTAATTAAAGATATACTTGCTTTCTGCAAGTGAGACACTGTCTGGCCCACTTGGCATCCTGCCCTCGGCCCATAGGTATCAGGGTTCCCAATTTCACAGGGCAGGTAGCTGCCGCACAGATCACAGGAAAGCTTTGACTCTGGGCAGAGGAGTCCTAGGGTCCAACCAGGAACAAAATGTGGGAATCTGGCCCCAGACCTGCCCACTGAGCCTTCCATCTCATGGAGAGGCAGTGCCACCGTCTGATAGTGTAAAGGAAAGAGCCAGACAGGCCTGGGATCCAGTCTCCGCTCTGCCACTTACTACATGTGTGACCCATGGCATCACTTGACCTCTCTAAGCCTCTAGTTCCTCACCTCTGACACAGATGATTCTACCTCAGGGTGGCTGTGAGGGTTAACATTTGTTCATAATGTAATTTCTGGCAATTAGAAGGCTTTCATAAATTGTTACTGTTTGTATATTATTATAATCTCAGACCAGTTTGGACAATGCTTCTGCCTAGCTTTAGACCCAGATTTTTATGTCCTGGAAACATGATAAAATGACCAGCAAGTCCTGTTTTCTTAAGTTGCAGGATAGAGAGAGCTCAGAGTTCTGGCCCAGTTTTACGGTCAGTGCAGGAATGGCGAGAGCGCCCCCTGCAGGTGGAGGCGTGAATGTGCAGCAGATGTGTGAAGTCAGAGGGAGGGATGTGAAAGTAGTTCTCAGTCTCTTCACCTTCCAGCTGAGTGACCTTGGGCAAAATGCTCAAGGGACTTGAGCCTTGGGGTTCCCCTCTGTATAACAGGCTAAAATAAGTACTTACATCGTAGGCTGTTGTGCAGACTAAATGAGATAATGCATTTCAAGCACTTAGCATAGTGCCTGTAAGCACTCACTGAGTGGAAGCTATTACGACATATTCTGTTCAGTAGGTTGTTATAAAGACAGAATGCATGGGAGGGTGTTTTATAAACTAAAGTCCACACACATTAGCTATTGCTTTATCAGGGCCATGTGTTTTGTATATTTTCACGCTGATAGGTGTTTGCCTAGCATTCAATTTTTTTTTTAATGCCATAAAAATTTTCTGATGTGTACACATCACAGGAGTGCTTATCTAGACGTGTGGACGTCTAAATATTTGTGTGTGCATACATGTCTGTATTGATCTAACAGGTACTCCCTGCCTCTCCCTGATGCATTAGAGTCTCCTGGACCAGAATGCCCTTCATTATGGGCCATCTGGGTTTTCTGAAACCCTTGCTTGATTTTTTTAAATGTTTATTTATTTTTGAGAGAGAGAGAGAGACAGGGTGAGCAGGGGAGGGGCAGAGAGAGAGCGAGACACAGAATCCCAAGCAGGCTCCAGGCTCTGAGCTGTCAGCACAGAGCCTGATGTGGGGCTTTAACCCACAAACTGCAAGATCATGATGTGAGCCAAAGTCGGCTGCTTAACTGACTGAGCCACCCAGGCGCCCCTTGCTTGATTTATTTTTTAAGTTTTATTTATTTACTTTGAGAGAAAGAGAAAGCATTATGTGGGGAGGGGCAGAGAGAGAGGGAGACAGAGAATCCAAAGCAGGCTCCCTGCTGTCAGCACAGAGTCCGACGTGGAGCTTGAACTCATGAACCGTGAGATCATGACCTGAGCCAAAGCTGGACGCTTAACTGACTGAGCCACCCAGGTGCCCCTGATTTTTAAAAATCTGCTTCCCAAGCCTGTATCCATTCTCCAAGATGACTGACTTACTGTGGAGAGGAGCAGCTAAATCTGTGATTATGAAAGGAATGGGCGTTGTCAACCGAGACCAGCTAGGCTTGTCCAAATATAGAGAAAAATAGTACAATGATAACTATTAAGTGAATATAGAAAGAAAAGCACTAGAAAGAGAAACCACATATGTAAGACAGAGCTGCTAAAAGTCATGGCTAAAAGATACAAAGGACCAGTATACCTCAAGACAGAAATTATATAAGATTGCTACCAACCATCCACTCAAATAGTGCTCGAAGGAGAGGGAGTCAGAGAAGAATAACAAGTAGACGCTTACAGTAGTCCACGGCTCATAAAGGGCTCCCATACACGCAGTCTCTTGGCTTCTCTTAGGAAGTCTGGGCCTTCCAACTCCTTTCCTTATACTCGTTGCCTCCATCACAGGAAGCAGCACCTTGTCTGTCTAGCAAGGAATGAGACATACCAGCAAAAATAAACAACAGTTAAGACTGATGTTGTCAGGGATGTGGAGAAGAGGTCGTGGGAACAGATTTCTAGTTGTTCTGTGGATCTGTTCCTTTTTTTGGTGGAGAACAAACTGGCAAAGTCACAATAAAAACACTCCAAGGAGGGCGCTTGGGTGGCTCAGTGGATTGAGCATCTGACTCCAGCTCAGGTCATTATCTCACTGTCGGTTAGTTTGAGCCCCACATTCAGGCTCTCTGCTGTCAGCTGTGGAGCCCGCTTCCGATCCTCTGTCCTGCTCTCTCTCTCTGCCCATCCGCTGCTCACTGTCTCTCTCCAAAACAAAAATTAAAGAAAAAAAAACACTCCAAGGGAGTAATTTAAAAAGAAAAACAGATTTTCCAAAAGGCAGTCCCAGAGTCCCACAGTGAAAGATTTGAAACAATAAAAATGCCCAACCATAGGGGCACGGCTAAGAAACTCTGGTGTTCTAACAGTAAAAATAATCGTGAGTTAGAAGCGCAGGTCACAAAATGGTCCGTGCCCACTGATTATAACTGTAGACAGACATGTAGGTACATGAACACACCCTGCAAGAATTTGGAAGGATGCAAACAGAGTTAGTATCTATTAGGTTCTTCAGAATTGTTTTTTAAAGGTGAAAGATTTGTCTCCTTAGAGGGCCTTCCAAAGAGGGGTAGGTAGAGAAATGTTTTGAGCCAGGACAGTGAGGACAAAGTGTCCTGAGTGGATTCCTTTGGAGGGATCTCACCTCACTGGATGTGAAACCCAGGTGCTTGCTGATGAGAACAGGACTACATCATGTTTTTCTTACAGCGTGTGTGTGTGTGTGTGTGTGTGTGTGTGTGTGTGTGTGCACGCGCACATGCTCACACAGATACCAGAAGGCTGCAGCTGTCCCTGGTGCAGGGTGCAGGGTGCAGGGCGAGCTGAGCTCAGGAAGCCCTCAGTGACAAGAGGGATTTGCTTAATTATTCCTGTCCTGACAGCCCCATAGGGTTTCCTGACACCCAGTCATAGACCAAGGGTGGAAAGGGCCATGGGGCACAGATCTGAGAGGGCTCTGTTACCTCTACCTTGGATTAAGGTCCGACTTACCCATCCTTCTGAAGTTGGCTTCCTTCCCCCACCCCAGCTTACAGGTCCACTTTCCCTTCCACTGCTGACCTCAGCGTCTTCCTTGCTTAGGGTGCACTAAGGCTGGGGGCAGGCAGAGGTAGGAACTAGTGTCCATGCAGGCACACCCTGGGCACTTGGTTGGTGCTTTCATCTTCCTCTGCTTCATCCAGCAAGTCTTAACTGGGCCAGGCCCTGGGCAAGGGGGCCAGGGCACACCTGCCCACTCCAGGACCTCACAGCCCAGCGGGGAAGCTGGGGAGAGAAGAGAGGATGACTTTTTTCAGTTCCCTATGAAAGCAGCCCGGCCAGACAGCCGCGGAACAGAAAGGCCAGTCCCTCTGTCTAGCTGCAGGCTCACGGCTGAAATCCCCTGAGACAGGCAGGCCTCATGAAGGCAGAGCTGGAGGAGCTCCTTCTAAAGGCTGCAGCTGGCCCAGAGGCTTGCTGTTCTGCAGAAAACGGGCCCAGAGTTCCCACATCTTCATGCCAGAAGTCTGAAGCTCTGTGCAAGCCAAACCCATTTTGTACGATGAATATGGCCTGCAGTCCTCCGTTTGAGACCTCATTTGGGGGTGGGGGGAGCGGGGGCGGCAACGGCAGGCTTGAGCAGGGGCAGCTGGCTGGGCTGGGCTTACCAGCCTTGGAGCCCCAACCTGATGCTCTTTCTTCCGGTCTCTCCCCTTCTCCCGACTCCCACCTTGTGATCATTCCCATCATCACTATCAGGCCACTAGATGGCACCATGAGCCCAGCATCACCCAGTGGCCAAGCACACCTGGGTCCCCAAGTCCCTGAAAGCCAGCCACTGGTCCTGCCACCCCACTGCCATGAGCCACCCTGGGGACTTCTTGCCTTTTTTCTTTTCGCTTTAAGTTTTTATTAAGTCAGAAAGGCCCCCCTTTTATGTCGGGTTCATTCTATTCTAGACCAGCAGTGCCCAAGAGAAACGTAATACAAACCATGTTTTTAGTTTTTAATTTTCTGGTAGGTATCTTTTTAAAAAGTGAAGAGATGGAGGAGGTGACAGTAATTTTAATCATGTTTTATTCTGCCCAATATATCAACATTATTATCACTTCAATATGTACCCAATGTACACAGTATTAATGAGATCTTTTACATTGCTTTTTGTACTAAGTATTCGAAGTCCAGTGTGATTTATACTTCCAGCACATTTAAACTAGCTACATTTCAGGGGCGCCTGGGTTGCTCATTGGGTTGAGTGTCTGACTTCGGCTCAGGTCATGACCTCATGGTTCGTGGGTTCAAGCCCCGCATCGGGCTCTGTGCTGACAGCTCAGAGCCTGCAGCCTGCTTTGGATTCTGGGTCTCCCTCTCTCTCTGCCCCTCCCCTACTCTCTCTCTCTCTCTCTCTCTCTCAAAAATAAATAAAACATTGAAAAAAAAAATGAAATGCTTTAAGTAGCTCAATAGTCACATTTGGCTAGAGGCTATGGAATCTTTGGGCTGGGCAGTTGTCGGCCCCATGGAGGGCCTGAGTCCCTTGCTCCCAGGGTTAGCTTCCAGGCCGTAACATGGAATTCTGTCCAGGGTTGACACTGACTTAGAGTCTAGGGGTCTCGGGCACCCAAGTTACCACCCTTTGCAGGAGGTCTCATATTTAAAAAGACATTAGCACATTCCCAGAGATTCCTGGACCAGGGAACCAAGCTCACTCTCCCTACCCCACTAAGATGAGGAGGAAGCCCCCCCCCCCCACCTTCACCCATAGCAAGAGAGCAACAATGTCACTTCCTTGGAGTGCCCTGCATTTTGCAAACAACGATAGGTTTCCTTTATGGAGCAATAATTCTTAATTTAATATAGTCAAATTTATCAAACTCGAAAATTTGCCCCAAAGCCACACACTATTTTCAAAGCTCATTGGCCCCCCGGGTGCCTTTGCAGCTCCCCAGCCTCCCCCTCAGCCCCTAGCACGTGGCTCTTCCTCCTGTCTGTGGCCTACTCCTCCCTCTCTCTGCCAGTCACACACCCCCTTCCACCTTGTCCCAGCCCTTTCTGGAAGCAGCATTTCTGAAGCCGGCCTGATACACAAACCCAAGCTCTTTCTTTCCGCTCAAATGACTCATCTTGCTCCAAACCAGCCCCTGGATCTGGGGATCTGGATAAGAGATTGGCGTCTGGTTGAGACACAGTTTGGGATGAGTGTCTCTCCATCTCTGGCCTCAGTTTTCTAATCTGTGATGTCAAAGGATCTGAACTTTACAACCTCTGAGCCCTCAGCCCTCCTCTACCTTCCCACCCCCATCCTGGATGACCGTAGGGTCTTAGGTTTTTTTCCCGCACCCTCTTCTACCACCCGCCCCAACACACACACATGTACACACATGTACGGTGGTTCCAGGTCGTCCTTATGAAACTATGTAAGGAGAGAGATCAGGGACATAGAAAGAGATGTGGAGAATAGAGAAGGAGGCTGAAACAGAGGGAGAAGACACGAGAGGAAATGAAGAAAGACAAGAGACAGTAGGAATCAGAGAGGACAGTCTACCAGAACTTTGGAGCTGCGATCTGCCCCAGGCAGCTCCTGAACAGAAATATCTTTGCTGCTCTTTAAAAGCACCCCAGAGGGTGCCTGGGTGGCTCAGTGGGTTGAGTGTCTGACTCCTGATTTCAGCTCAGGTCATGATCTCACAGTTTGTGGGTTCGAGCCCCGCGTCGGGCTTTATGCTGACAGTATGGAGCCTGCTAGGGATTCTCTCTCTCTCCCTCTCTCTGCCCCTACTCCGCTCGTTCACACACACACACTCTCTCTAAATAAATAAATAAACTTAAAAATGAATAAATCAAAGCACCCTTGGAAAGCTCTGATGGGCATGAGATGGAACCCACACTTCCTCCCTTGACACCCCTCTGCCCCACCCCTTGGTGAGGTGCTCAAAACCAATTCGGGCAGGATCCTCCCGTGGTGCTCAGGCTTCCCTCTCCTCCTGGAGCCAGGAGCCAGGCTGTGACCTGAGCACCTCTGGGGGTTGGAGGTCAGGGTCGAGGTAGGATGCCAGAGGTCCAGGGCCCAGCGTTTCCCAGCAGATAAGAGGAAGTGCACAGACGGGAGGAAGTGGATGGAGTCTGTTCCAGCAGAAGAGAAGCAGAGGCTCAGTTTCCCAGGACGGTTGAAGACATACCCTTTTGTGAGCCACTTTGTCTTTTTCCCCTTCCAGAGCTCCCAGCCCAGAGAAGCAGGTTCTGTGGCTGCAGCAGAAACCAGAGGCCCACTCAAGTCCCTCTGGGCTGGGCTGGGCTGGGCTGGGCTGGGCTAGGGCAGTACGCTGCTGGGTGGCTCTCAGGGGAGAGGGGAATTGAAAAGGAAAAGCATCTCTGAGGAGGGTGGGGAGAGAGGGAGGCTGTGTGGTGTACTCTCTCTCTCTCTCTCTCTCTCTCTCTCTCCTGGACTTAGCCTAAGCCTCACCCGGGAGAGGAGTGTCTTCTGTCTGTTCTTGGAGCTGCTTTCTGTCACTTCCCCGCCCATCTGTGCTGTCAGCAGCACCGGCAAAGTTGGCCTCAAACTTGAACGCAGCTGAAGGCTCCAGCTTTCCGAAGCTCCGCGGGGGGCATCAGGCAGGCCTCAGCCTCTGAACTCTGGCTGGCCCAGAGAAGTCGACCCCCGCCCCCCGCCAGGCTCCTGCTGGCCCTTGCTCCCGTGGGCGACCTTTCTGCCCCTGACCCGTGGGCCCCCAGTCTGGGCTGAGGAATGGTGTGCTGAGGTCCCCCTGGAACTGATCGTCTCAGTCTGGAGCTGGAGCAACCCAAGGCCCGAGCCGACATGGCCAATTCTGCGCAGCCTCAGTTTCCCCCAGCCCGGGAGCCAGGCACTGCCTCGCCCACAGACCTGCCGGAGATGGAGAAACTCCTCACTAAGGTGGAAGGCAAGCACGACAAGCCACTGAAGCTGTCCAAGTCCCTCTCGGGGGCCTTGGACCTGGAGCAGAATGGCCATGGCCTGCCCTTCAAGGTGGTGTCCGAGGGGCACCAGGAAGCCGCACTCCCCTGGTCACCCTCTCGAGCCAGCTCTAGGCGGGCATCCTCCGTTGTCACCGCCTCCTCTGCCCAGGACCAAGAAGTCCCCAGAGATTACCTCATCCTTGCCATCACCTCCTGCTTCTGCCCCGTCTGGCCCCTCAACCTCATCCCCCTCATCTTTTCTATCATGGTAAGTGCTGCTGGGTTTCAGGGCAGGGGCAAGGCGAGGGCTCAGCAGGCATGGTCCTCTGGGAGGCACCAGACACTCTGTCTGGGTGCAAAGTAGGGGGGCTGGGGGCTCGGGAGAAGACTCCCCTTCTCACCTGGCCTGCTACCCCCCCCGTTAGAGAGGGGGCCGGGGACAGGAGACCTTCTGTTTGCTGTCCTCCCTCATCTCTGCTGTTCCTGTTCGGCATCACAGATCCACCTTGCACGCAACCCTGCTGGGGAGGGGACCCCAGGGAGCCGCCTGGAGCTAAACTCTACACAGCAGAAAGATGGCCAAGTTGGGGTGGGGGCGGCTTGCCTTTTGCGGGGGTGTCCCGAGGAGTCATCCTGAGTGAGGCTGCGTACCAGCAGAGGTTGTGGCCAGCGTGGGGTCTCGGGACCCCCAGTTCTCAGAAGGGGAGCCAGCTGCCCCCACCCCCCATCCCAGGTCACCTGGGTATTCTAACAGCCTTTGCCAGCTCTGGTTTCCAAGAGCTGTGGCTTCCCTGCCATGCACTGAGGGCCCTGGGGCCTGGATCCCCCGAGGCTGCTCCTCTGGGCAGCGGTGTTTTTGCTGGGGGCCCTCTGGGCTTCGTGGCTACACAGATTTCAGCATCTGTCTTCAGGGTAGGGGAAAATGTGTGAAAAATGTGAGCGTCAGAGGGCATGG
>NW_026059473.1:0-22000 GCF_023721935.1 Panthera uncia
CCCAGAGCCCCCCCAAATTTTTAAAAAATAAATAAATAAACAAACCTACACCTCTAAAAGACTCCATGCTCCTATTTGGTTTACATTCTTTCATGTTATTTTAAATGCACGCAATACTTTCATTCTTGGGACTTCGGGCAACATTTGTAAATTCTTTAGAAACCCACCCAACCAATCCATCCTATGTGTTTGGTTCTTTTCCTTCTTGACTTTGCTGTTCTTTCAATCACTTTCTTTCTCTTCAAATTTACAGCACTATTCTGTTGACCAGCTCTTTTCCCTCAAACTTCCAATATAAGCCAATCTTCCCAAACTTTTATTTCCTGCTATTGGACCTTTCAGTTACAGGCTTGTTTTTATACTTCACAGTCTCTGGTTCTAATCCTTACCAGTATCTCAAAGCACTATTCTCTGACCTCACCCCCAGATTATTTATATTAATATCTTAAAGGGTAGGACCCAGGAATATGCATTGTCAAAAGTGCCCCTCGGTGGCTCAGTGATGACTCAGTAGAGATCTCAGGTGATGATCTCTCAGTTTGTGAGTTTGAGCCCCACATCACATCAGGCTCTCTGCTGTCAGTGCAGTACCCGCTTTGGATCCTCTGTCTCCCTTTCTCTCTCTCCCCCTCCCCCGCTCATGTTCTCTCTCTCCCTCTCTTTCTCTCTCTGTCTGTCTCTCTCAAAAACAAGCATTTAAAAAATAAAACATATGCGGTGTTGAAAACTATGTTGCTTTAATTTCTGGAACGATTATTCTATACTTGCATGTTTTTACTATTCACTGATCACTTTCTCCTTAACTCCCTATAAACTGAGTCTTTTGCTTTACTGAAACCAGTAACTTTTTTATCAAATTCAACACGATTCAGTCACGAGAATAGGTGTTAGGTCTAGAAATTGGGTCTTCTGCCCCCAGTGTACTCTTCCTGTTACTTTAGGAATTTCATATTTGTTTATTTTGAAGTTTCATGCTTGTTAATACACATTATCTATCGCTGCATTGAAAATTGCCCCAAAGTTTAGTGGGTTACAACAACAAAAATCGTGTCTTTGTTCTGATTCTTCAATGTGGGCAAGGCTAGGTGGGGACTGCTGGTCTCTGTTCCATGTGGCATTGGCTAGGACAGCTTAACTGGGGCTTGAGGATCCGAGATGCTGGATTCGCCATGTCTGGTGCCTCAGCTGTCTCGTTTTCTCCAACGGAGAGGCGGCACTTATTTTCTACAGTGGCTCAGGGCCCCCAAGAGAGCAAAAGCTGAAGTTGCCAGGTTTCTGACGCCCCTGGCCTGTGACCAGAAGGGTGCCACTTGTGCCATGTTCTGTTGGTCAGAGCAAGCCACAGGCCAGCCAGATTCAAGGAGAGAGGAAACAGACTCGACTCTGGATGGAGAGGAGCAGCATGTGTGAAACCATGGGAGGTTTCAAGCAGGGGAACTATGCCAGGAATGTGATAGACAAATAATATCAGTTGGAATCATTGAGTGAACAAACAAAAAAAAGGATTAAATGAATGAATAGAATAATAAAAAACATATGACAAATATTTTAAAATACATAGGCAGTACATAAATAATTAAATCTAATTTTATATAAAGGGAAATCTATTCAGTGGTAGAAACTGATTGCTTTCAATTTTGCATCGAAAGAGAGGCTGAGAGAAGTGATGGATATTCTACATCAAGACAGATTGTGCTGGGTCAGGCCAGGGTACATTAGGCAAGAATGACAGACACAAAAGGGGCCCAGGCCAACAGGAGACAAGATACTGGGCATAAGCCTCAAGCACGGTGCTTGACCTAGCCAGTCTGGAGTATAGGTCCGTAGGGGCCACCCTGGCACTGGGTTGGTCATGTTCTTTTTTCCATTTCCTTACTGGATCATCTGTTCTCCCTACCCGAATTCGCACAAGCAGCAGCTGTTAGGATGAGCTGATATTAATCATTTTTGCCAGAATTACTCAAAATGTGGTGTGGTAGCCAGCCCCCAAGATGGCCCCCCACGATCCCCACTTCCTGGTATCACACCCTTGTCTAGTCACCTCCCATATTGTATGAGGATTGGTCTGTATGACCCACAGAGTATGGTAAAAGTAATGGTATGCCGCTTCCAAGATTAGGTTATTAAAGAGTGAGGGTTCCATCTTGGGCTTTCTTTCTCTCTCATCTCTCTCTCTGTGTCTGGTCACTCACTCTGGGGAAAGCATGTTGTCATGATGTGAGGAGCCCTGTGGAGAGGCTCATGTGCTGAGGAACTGAAGCCTCAGGCCAATAACCACAAGAGTGAACTTGAAAGACACATTCTCCCACCTAGTTGAGCGTTGAAATTACCTCAGCCTCTGCTAACAGCTGACCTACAACCTCATGAGAGGCACTTGCAGCCACCTAAGTCACTCCACATTTCCTCACCCTTAGAAACTGTGTGAGAGGGGCGCCTGGGTGGCGCAGTCGGTTAAGCGACCGACTTCAGCCAGGTCACGATCTCGCGGTCCGTGGGTTCGAGCCCCGCGTCGGGCTCTGGGCTGATGGCTCGGAGCCTGGAGCCTGTTTCCGATTCTGTGTCTCCCTCTCTCTCTGCCCCTCCCCCGTTCATGCTCTGTCTCTCTCTGTCCCAAAAATCAATAAAAAACGTTTAAAAAAAACAAACAAACAAAAAAAAAAAGAAACTGTGTGAGACAGTCAATAGGTACAATTTTAAATTGCTAAGTTTGGATGATTTGTTATGCGGCAATAATTCCTTAATACATATGGTCTGTATCAGAATTCTCTGGAGAGATTTTTTTTTTTTAATGTTTATTTATTTTTGAGAGAGAGAGATACAGAGTGTGAGTGGGGAAGGGGTAGAGAAAGAGGAAGACACAGAATCCAAAGCAGGCTCCAGACTCTGAGCTCTCAGCACAGAGCCCGACCTGGGGCTCAAACCCACGAACCGTGAGATCATGACCCGAGCCAAAGTCGGATGCTTAATGACTGAGCCACCCAGGCGCCCCTATTATTTTTTTTATAAATTTTTTTTACTGTTTATTTATATTTGAGAGAGTGTGCGAGCAGGGGAGGGGCAAAGAGACAGAAGCAGAATCCAAAGCTGCGAGGTCATGACCTGAGCCAAAGTCAGAGGCTTAACTGACTGAGCCACCCAGGTGCCCCTGGAGAGATTACTTAACATGAAATTCCTAGGTCACACCTGAATGAAAAATTCTTTGGAATAGGGGCCAGAAATCTATATTTTTAACAAGCTTCTGGATGATTCTTATGTACTCTTAAATTTGAGAACTACTGCCTTATGCATTTAATCCATCAGTATTACTTCTTTCAAATGACTTTGCATTTTAACCTAATTTCTAAGGCTTGAAGCAAGAGGTATTATTCAAGGCTTAAACACTAAGCCTAGAGATTCTTGATGTTTTGAGTTCAGGACACTATTTTACAACTATACTTTTGGTTGTATGTGTGAAGCAGTTAAAACACAGAATGAACACAAAGCAAGCCAGAAATGGTTATAACCAATTGCTACAGTATAGCCTTGTCCATGAAAGTATCCACACAAAATGTACTACTCTGCTGATCATCCTTAAACCCTGGGCTGCTGTTTGAGTTACATAACTTATTACTGTGACTGTGCTCACTCATAAACTCAAGAGGTCAACATTTTCCACATTCCAGCAAAAGCATGTCAAGTTTTGTGCTAGACTTGTGTTGGGCCTCATCATTATTTTTGCATTATCTTATGCCCTATCTTATATCCAACTCAACTCAATGTCCGTTAAAGATTCAAACCAGTTCAGGACCATAGCCCAAACTCTTGATGATACTCAACAATAGAAAGACTGAACATTCATACTGTGGTAATTTGAGGAGTAGGAGCAAAGGTGTGAAATGGGTGTAGGGAACCCACAAGGCATAGCACCTAGAGGCTAATAGCTGAGCCATCCCTGAGGGCCAGGGAAGGGATTGGTTCCTGGAACTGGAGACACAGAGAGGGTAGTGTGGATCATATAACTACCTTAGAAGAGCTGAGCTGAGATCTTTGGTAGAGGGAGGAATTTAGCCCCTATTGAATTCCTTATGGAGGGCGCAGAACAATGCTCTGACCACATCTCCCTTTCTGTTCTCTTTTGCTCCCCATTGGCCAGTATTCACTTTGGTGAACACTGCTCCAGATATATTTTTCTTCATTAGTATTGTTTTTTGGAAAATGTAGCATAACAGACTGAGCAGGATATCTTTCATGTAACTAACCAGTTTTTAAAAATCCTATTGTAAGATATAATTTCAGCTTTATTAAAACAAAATCTTTCAACACCCTGAGAACAGAGCTAATTCTTGACCTTTTCTTCTTCTTCTTCTTCTTCTTCTTCTTCTTCTTCTTCTTCTTCTTCTTTTTTTTAGCAGGAACCTCTATCAGTAAGTAGCTAGCCTCTATTCTGAGTTGCAGGGGGAAAACCACCCATGATATAATGATATACTGGACTCTAACATCTTTTAAGCACCCACATTTTTAGAAAAATACCCTGGATTTAAAAAAAAATTTCCTTTTTAAAATGCACACTTTATAGTTGATAGAAATAATAGGGATGTAGGGATTAATTTTAAAAATGCTGAATCAAGTGATTGTATCATAATGCCAGGAAATTCTCTCTCCCTTTGTTTTAACTCTGAATAAAGTTGCAAGATTTTATCACTTACTTCCCGCTGATTTAAGCTCAATTTGTTTAGGTTTCATATAGGCCTGTCTTTGTGGTTCGATGTAACATAAATACTGAACCAAGATCCCAAAGGATAGACCGTAGCTCTCAACTTCCTGAAAACTATGTTCCTTTATTTACAGGTGTTATTTTTTTCTTGCTCATTCCGTGCCTTGTTATTTGAATCTTTAAATGGTCAGAAAACTCCAGTTTAAGACATTTTTTAAGTTAATAGTACAAAAGGAATCTTAGGAGTTCAAAATTGTTTAGCTTTAAATTTGTTTGAGGGGTGCCTGGGTGGCTCAGTTGGTTAAGCATCCGACTTTGGCTCAGGTCATGATCTTGCAGTGCGTGAGTTCGAGCCCCGCGTCGGGCTCTGTGCTGACAGCTCAGAACCTGGAGCCTGTTTCAGATTCTGTGTCTCCCTCTCTCTCTGACCCTCCCCCGTTCATGCTGTCTCTCCCTGTCTCAAAAATAAATAAACATTAAAAAAAAATCTTTAATTTGTTTGAAGGAAGAACAATGAATTTTGATTTCCAAATCTGTCATGTTACAGAAGTTAGCTTAAACCTGTAAGACACCTAATAATCACACACCCCTTTCAAAATACCAAGGACTCAGTTCTTAGCAGAAAGAATATGTCTTAATACTTCACATGCTTATATCTTCTTGATTCCTCCTTTCCCATTTAGAAACTACATTGAAGTTGCTTGCTATGAGATAATAGAAAATACATGTGTTGCTCTCTGCCCTCAGTTCATAGCACAAGGCACCTGAAACCCCTATAATTTCCTAAGTAAAAAGAGTGCTATGAGCATCTCTTGTTCTAATACTTGTCTTTTGCCCCATCTGTGAGACAGGGCTCCTAAAACTCTTACAGATTTCTAAGTGATAAGAGCACCAGGATCATCTTTTGTTCTATTGAGGTGACTCTGGGTAGGCTTCTGGATGGGGGCTGGTCACAAGAAGGACCGAACCATGATAAAAGCTTGGAATTTTCAGCCCCATCCCTCATTCTCCATCCTGGGGAGAGGGCTGAAAATGGAGTTGGTAATTGATCATGCTTATGTAATGAAGCCTCCAGGGTTCAGAGAGCTTCCGGGTGGGTGAATATATCCACCAGGAGGGTGATATACCCCAACTCCATGGGAACAGAAGCTCTGCACTTGGGACTTTCCCAGGCCTCACCCTATTTTTCTCTCCATCTGGCTGTTCGTCTGTATCCTTTACCATATCCTTTACTAAACTAGTAAACATAACTGTTTTCTGGAGTTCTGTGAGCCACTCTAGCAAATTAGTAGCACCTGAGAAAATTGGACAGCAGTTGTGGGTAACCTGAGGACCTACCACTCTTTTTTTTTTTTTAAAGAGAGAGAGCTAGTGGGGAAAGGGGAAGAGGGAGAGACCGAATCTCAAGCAGGCTTTGCACTCAACACAGAACCTAACGCAGTGCTGGATCCCATGACCCTGGGATCATAACCTGAGCTGAAATCAAGAGTCTGTTGCTCAACTGACTGAGCCACCCAGACACTCTGGGACCTACTACTTTTGACTGGCACCTGAAGTGGGGTCAGCCTTTGGGACGGAGCTCTTAACCTGTGGTATTTGGCATTATCTCCAAGCAGATAGTGTTAGAATTGAATTAAATTATAGAATGCCTCACTGGATTCCCCACAAATAATTCCCTGTGTTGCAGAGATTTGGTGTGGGGAAAACTACAATGCACATTTGGTTATGTCAGAAATATCAGGGGTACCTGGGTGGCTCAGTTGGTTAAGCATCTGACTTCGGCTCAGGTCATGATCTAGCTATTTGTGGGTTCAAGCCCTGTGTCCTGCCATCTCTGTGCTGACAACTCAGAGCCTGGAGGCTGCTTCAGAATCTGTGTCTCCCTCTCTTTCTGCCCCTCCCCTGTTCACATTCTGTCTCTCTCTCAAAAATGAATAAACATTTAAAAAAATGTCAGAAGTGGAACATTCTGAGTCAGTAGTACAAGAGATACAAAGGAGAGAAAGATAGAAAAAGTGAGGTTTTTCCAAAAACTCTTCCCAACAATCTTTGATTTATTATTATTATTTTTAACCTTTATTTATTTTTGAGACAGAGAGAGACAGAGCATGAACGGGGGGAGGGTCAGAGAGAGAAAGGGAGACACAGAATCAGAAGCAGGCTCCAGGCTCTGAGCTGTCAGCACAGAGCCCGATGCAGGGCTCAAACCCACAAACTGTGAGATGATGAGCTGAGCCGAAATTGGTTGCTTAGCCAAGTGAGCCACCCAGGCGCTCCTGACAACAATCTTTATTGGGAGCATAGAAAAAAGTGTCAAATTAAAGGTGAAAAATGAGAGAAAATTCATAGGAGTACCCACACATCTTTATCAAAAAGGAACACTCAAGGAGAACCATGGAAAAGATGATTCCAGGTACTCTGGGATAGAGGCCCCTGATCACATTGCTTAAATAACTTTGAGACCATACCACTGGACTGAGTCAGGATTTCTAGAATTCTAGTCTGTACTAGCCGATGGGTTCATGAGATTGCTAACCAAAGATTGAGCAAAATAGAATTAATTACATAAGACTGAATGAACTAAGGAAGGATGATTACGGGTTTTCTTTGTAATATTGTGGATCCTGTTCTGTTTTTTGCATATAATGAACCCATTTTTCTTTTTTCTCTACCTATAACTCATAAGAAATTAATAAATGTGCTTTTGTAAACAGAAATAAAACAGTTGGTTTTTTCCCTCTTGCCTGAACCCTCCAGAATTTGGAAATTCTTATTGAGTATTCTTATTTTCATGGCAACATAATTATTTGCATAGGTTAAATAAGAATCTTCCCCCTTTGTTAACAGTGCATGATTGGAAATAATGGTTACATAGCCAAGGCTTTGACTGAAATAGCATATTTGAGAATGATAGTCACAGAATTAGATATGACCTAGCATTTATAGGAGCTGAGGTTAGTTTTATGGAACTAATGCCTACAAAGCTTTCTTGGGAAAACCCAGCCAGGTATCTGGCTTAAAGAGTTCCTAGCCTTACATGAGAGTAAGAAGGTCACATCCTGGCAGGCCCAGGAAACTGATGATATTTTCGGGACCTTGAAAAGAGAATAATTCATCTGAATCTAAAGGCATTACAGTAAAATCTGATGGTGAGTTCTTGGCCTCCCAGTCTTGCAAGACATTTAAAAGTTCTATCTGAGGGGAACCTGGGTGGCTCAGTTGGCTAAGGGACGGACTCTTGGTTTTGGCTCAGATCATGATCTTAGGGTTTGTGAGTTTGGGTCCTGCATCAGGCTCCACCACAGGCAGTGAGGAGCCTGCTTGAGATTCTCTCTCTCCCTTTCTCTCTGCCCCTCCCCTACTCATGCTATCTCTGTCTCTCTCAGAATAAACTTAAAAACAACAAAAGTTCAATCTGAGATTCCTTATGAGAACTTCCAGCGAAGAAAACTTAAAAAGATCTATCATGGCGGGGCGCCTGGGCAGCTCAGTTGGTTAAGCATCCAACTTCGACTCAAGTCATGATCTCAAGGTTTGTGGGTTTGAGCCCCACGTCTGGCTCTGTGCTGACAGCTTAGAGCCTGGAACCTGCTTCGGATTCTGTGTCTCCCTCTGTCTCTCTCTCTTTCAAAAATTAATAAACATTAAAAAAATTTTTTCTTGGGGCGCCTGGGTGGCTCAGTAGGTTAAGCGTCCCACTTCAGCTCAGGTCCGACTTAGGCTTGAGGTTTGTGATTTCAAGCCCCGAGTCAGGCTCTGTGCTGACAGCTCAGAGCCTGGAACCTGCTTCAGATTGTGTCTCTCCATCTCTCGGCCCCTCCCCTGCTCATGCTCTGTGTCTCTCTGTCTCTCAATAATAAACATTAAAAAAATTTTTTTTTGATTTTTTTTTAAATAAAGGTCTATCATGGTAAATTACCATTCTTGCTATACCTATGCATATAATCAAGCCAAATCTAGTGAGACTAGCCTTATTTTATCATTACAAATAATCTTTGTTTAGTATTGTCTTTGATCAAAGGGTGGTGTGGTAAACTGTTATGAAAAATTTTGTTTCATTAGAAAACTATACCACTTTTGTGGGTTATCAGATTCTAGTTCTATGTATTGTCTTTGAATTTTATTGTGCCTTTTTATTAATTGGAGGTAACTGATGGGTAAGAAAAAATATATCTAAAACATGTTACCTACCTGTAAATTGGACTAGATCTTGTCATCTTTCATTCATTGCCACCTTTTACCAAATTTCATTTCTTCCATTTTTCTTCATTGGCCACAATTCTCTAAACTAATGTTTCAGATTTTTCTCCCTCCTTTCTTGACTTAGCATTGA
Source organism: Panthera uncia (assembly GCF_023721935.1). NCBI lineage: Eukaryota > Metazoa > Chordata > Mammalia > Carnivora > Felidae > Panthera > Panthera uncia. Next base: position 9,027 of record NW_026059473.1, read on the forward strand.
GAATTAAAACCTAACTACTCAGGGGGCTCCTGGATGGCTTAGTCAATAGAGCATGTGACTCTTGGTCTTGGGACTGAGTTGAAGCCCCACATTGAGCCTAGAGCTCACTTAAAAAAAAGAAAAGAAAAGAAAAAGACCTGACTACTCAGGTTCCTATTGGGACTAGGTTGCCTTCCTTTTTTATTTATTTTTTGTAATTTTTTTTTTTTTTTGAGACAGAGAGAGACAGTGCATGAATGGGGGAGGGTCAGAGAGAGGGAGACACAGACTCGAAGCAGGCTCCAGGCTCCGAGCTGTCAGCACAGAGCCCAGCACAGAGCCCGACATGGGGCTCGAACTCACAGACCGTGAGATTATGACCTGAGCCGAAGTAGGATGCTCAACCAACTGAGCCATCCAGGCGCCCCAGGTTGCCTTCCTTTTTTAAAAAAAGATTTTGTTTTTGGTGCACCTGGGTGGCTCAATCGGTTAAGCATCCAACTTCAGCTCAGGTCATGACCTCACAGCTTGTGGGTTTGACAGCAAAGAACCTAATTCACATCCTCTGTTCCCCTTTCTCTGTCTCCCTCTCTCTCTCAAAAAAAAAATATATATATATATATATATACACACACACCCAATATGGGGCTGGAATTAATAACCCTGAGATCAAGAGTTGCATGCTCTACTAACTGAGCCAGCCAGGTGGCCCAACTCTAGGTTCCTTATAGCTGGCCTTTTTCTTGAAGGTCTGTAGAAGCATTGAGAATTAAAGCCTCACTGTTTCATATGTACTTGAAAGAACATCACTGTAACAGTCTATACATGGACTAGTTTTCTCTCCGGACAAGTCACTGTTATGCCTAGAATTCGTGATCCCCAAAGACCACCAGGGAGCCGAGTCCAATGCAAAAGCAAAGAGCCTTTATTCGAGCTAGCTTGAGCTCAATCCCCTACCTGCACCGACACAGCAGTGAGATACCGGAGAGAGAGAGCAAGTTTCATAAGCACGAAGGTTTTATAGGGATCTAGGGGCTGTTGGTAGGGTAATGATCATGGCCTCAGCCGATTGGCTGGGGAAGGGTCGTGGCCTCAGCCGATTGGCTGGGGAAGGGTCAGTGTCCCTTCACGCAGGTTGCCTGACGTGGTTTGATCGGGAAGTTTGAACGGGTGAGCGGGAAGTTACTCAAGGGGAGGAGGCGTGGTCTGAGGTTTGAGCGGGAACTTCTTTCTGCGGCCATGTCACAGACATAGTCACTCAAGATGGAGGATACAGAACAAGATGGAGGACACAGAACAAAATGGAGTCGGCCGGCCTAGGTCTGCTCTTTCAGTCACTATCTAGGCCTCTAAGAAGTGTAGCAAAATGCTCAAGTCATGTATGGCCTTACATGAAAAGTAATTCTGTGGTTCGTGGGTTTGAGCCCTGCGTCAGGCTCTGTGCTGACAGCTCAGAGCCTGGAGCCAGCTTCAGATTCTGTGTCTCCCTCTCTCTCTGCCCCTCCTCCAGTCAGGCTCTGTCTCTCTCAAAAATAAACATTAAAAAAAAAAAAAGTAAGTCTGAATGGGAACAGCATTGCCAAGATTATCTATATGTTAGCTTCAAGGAACTCAATGAACACTGCTGCATAATTGAGAGATTTTCATCTTCCAATCTTAGATTGTAATATAATATTTTATATTAATGTTTCTCTTTTTCACTTTAGGCATCCCTCTTTTAAGATGAGTGACCCCAGAACAACTGACCTTGGCCACCACCTCTTAAAAGATGGTTCAACTGATTTTGCCAGTGTTCAGGAGACATATCTTAGACACTGCTTTACCCAGTCAGGAGATTTATGATCCTCTGAGTGGTTTAGGTGCAAATGGTATGATTGTCCTGAACAAAATGGTGGACTGACAATGTTTAATGTCACCTGATAAGGGAGCATGGGGCAAGCTGAGGGCAAAGTTCAGGCTAACAGCGCCCCCCCTGCCCAGGTGGGATTTGTATGGTATTCCTTGGACACTCCTGGCTACACAAAAACCAGAAAGGACAAAAATCTAATGGTTAAACTGGTAAGATTCGCCATCAGTTTACTAGGGAAAGACAATCCCATCAGCAGCCTAAAAGTCTGGGAACTCCCTACTATCTTAATGTTAATGCTTTGCTGGAGGGAAAATCAACCTTAGTTTGACAATAGGTAGGCCTCCAATAATCTGTGAGCCTTTGGCATATAAAAACCCCTTTAGGAACTCCCTCTTGACTTTATCTCCCTTGATTCCTTAAGACTGTCACTCCCCACACTTACAGTACAGCTTTTCCTGCCCACAAGTCCTGTCCCTGTGCTTTAATAAAATCCCCTTTTTGCACCAAAGACGTCTTCAAGAATTCTTTCTTGGCCATCAGCTCCAAACCCCACAAACCCTCCCATTGCCCCAAAACTTCATCATTACCTACACCAATATTAAAAAGAAAACCGCAGGCACAAGATGGAGTCACTTATGCTAGTCCAAGTCACCAGACTGGGGCTTAATACCTAACCTAATTGCAATTTCAACCTCCCCCAGAAATGTAGTCTTAACCGGTCAGTCAGGAATTTTCTGGCCAGCACCAATAAGGTAATCTGTCGCTGCTCGTGTCCTCCCAACCCCCAAAGGAAGATGAGGCAATCTGCCTATGGTAAACCCCCCTGCTCTCCCACCCTCCCCCTCCACAGGAAAGTGACCCAGCCTGAAACAATCATTCCTTTTCTTTTGCTAATACGTTCCTGGCCCCACCCTCATTCCTATAAATACTTTTCGGTTTTATACAATTCCTGTTCCTGGGAGCTCCCCTCTACTTGCTGTGTGGGATGCTGCCCAGTTCAGCAACAGATTAATAAAGCAAATCAGATCTTTAAATTTACTCAGTTGAATTTTTGTTCTTTAACACTAGTGATTCTGGAAAATAGGTCAAAGTTAAGAAATCCTGTATTCTTTGTGTTGTGGAACTCTGCTTGTTGCAAAGAACCAAAGTTCCCCACATAACTTAGGTAAAACTCACTCGTGACCCCTTATTTACCTATAATGAGGCCAGACACAGACCCTTTAAATTTCCATAAATGACTAGCTGAACTGCTTGTCCCATGGAATTAGAAAGTGCTTGTTAATCAAATTTAGGTTGTTTCCCTTTTTCTGCAGACCTCTAAACTTTGACCCACCCTCAGGCTGAGCCAGCCGAACCCTGCCTAAGGACCCAGCTGAAAACAGGCTGACCTCAGGGCATAACATTCTGCATCTACTGTCCAATCACACCAGCCCACCCTTTCATCATATTCTTGTTTACTCCTCCCTCTCTAACCTTTGAGACACTTGCAGGTCTATTGTCACAGAGTTCTTCCTATTGCATTGGTCCCTCCCCTCCTACCCACTCTGCCTAATCCTTTGCAATAAAATCTCTATTTACCTAAATCTGGATTGGCTTTCTTATTTGATACCATAGAACTAATTATATTCACTTGAAAGCAAGAACTTAGGTGGAAGTAGATAACACTTTAGTGAAAACTTCTATGTGTACACAAATGAACAGTTCAAAGTACCTGTTTATGGTAGTGATATTAATAGTTCCACAAATTAAAAAAAATTTTTTTTTTAAATATTTGGGGGCGCCTGGGTGGCTCAGTTGGTTAAGCGGCCGACTTCAGCTCAGGATGAGCTCGCGGTTTGTGAGTTCGAGCCCCACGTCGGGCTCTGTGCTGACGTGGAGCCTGGAGCCTGTTTCAGATTCTGTGTCTCCCTCTCTCTGACCCTCCCCCGTTCATGCTCTGTCTCTCTCTGTCTCAAAAATGAATAAACGTTAAAAAAATTTTTTTAAATAGTTCCACAAAAATAAGCAATATAACAGAAGTCTATTATAATAGATTTACTGACAGAACTGGTAGTTCTAGTAATAATATAAATACTGATTTTTTAAAAGTTTATTTATTTTTGAGGGAGAGCAAGAGGGAGGGGCAGAGAAAGGGATAGAATCCCAAGCAGGCTCTGTGCTGTTAGTACAAAGCCCACAGAGGGGGCTCAAACTCAGGAACTGAACTTAGGAACCGTGAGACCTTGAGCTGAAATCAAGAGTCAGACATTTAACCAACTGAGCCACCCAGGCGCCCCAATTAACTTCTAGAATTTAACTTTTTCTAAAACAATATCCTGGAAATATTTTAATTAAAAAAATTAAGCTGAAAACAATTTTGCATGGTATTAAATGGAGAGCATGTCATCACACATTTGTCAAAACCCATAAAATGGGGACACCCGGCTGACTCACTTGGTTAAGTCCCGACTCTTGATTTCCACTCAGGTCATGATCTCATGAACTGTGAGACTGTGCCCCCGTTTGGGTTCCGTGCTGACAGCACCAAGCTTGTTTGGAATTCTCTCCCTCTGTCTCTGCCCCAAGAACGCGCACACGCATGCGTTCTCTCTCAAAATAAATAAACATTAAAACAACAACAACAACATAAGGGGCGCCTGGGTGGCTCAGTTGATTGAACGTCCAACCTTGACTGAGGTCATGATCTTGAGGTTCACGAATTCGAGATCTGTGTCAGGCTCTGTGCTGACAGTTCAGAGACTGGAGCCTGCTTCCAATTCTGTGTCTCCTTCTCTCTTTTCCCCTCCCCCACTCACACACACACACACACACACACACACACTCTCTCTCTCTCTCTTTCTCTCTCAATAAATAAAAACATTAAGAAATTTTTAAAATAAATATAAAATTTTAAAAAACATAAAATGTTTACCCCCAAAAATGAATTCTAGTGTAGGCAATGGGTTTTGGTTGATAATGTTGGCTCATGGATTGTGTATAACAAATGTACCATACTGGTTCAGGATATTGATCGTTGAGAAGGCTTTGGTGTCCAGTGGAGGGTGTACATGGGAACTCTCTACTTTCACCTTAATTTTGCTGTAAACCTAAAATTGGCCTAAAAAAATAAAGTCTATTTGTTAAAAAAAAAATAACATGAAAAAAATCAAAAACAAAATTTCAATTGATTTTCAAATTAATATAACAAGCTAATTTTATACTATCATATAAAAATGATATCATGAAATGGAGAATTTATGAACTGTTTTGTTTTAAGAAAGAGAGAGCACAAGAGCCTGCAAGCTGAGGAGAGGCAGAGAGAAAGAAAGAGAGAGAGGGAGGGAGAGAGAATCTCTGACAGCACAGAGCCCAACCTGGGATTTGGGGCTCAATCCCATGACCCTGGGATCATTACCTATGCCAAAATCGAGTCAGATGCTTAACTGGCTGAGCCACCCAGGCCCCCCATGAACTGAGTCTTAAAAAACTGTTACCTAGGCACAATAGATATACAAAGAAAGTCCCTTTTAAGGTTTGAAACTATAGACAATACCCCACTTAATCAACTGGGACCCTATTCAAACTGAGAAAATTACATTGCTATAATTTTAAGCACAATATTGTTTTAATACAATCAGTCATTATATCAAAAACTATAGATGATCTCTACATTTACCAGCTAAATTTTCTGAAAAATGACAGTTCTTTGTTGAAGAATTCAAATTTTTCAGGGCACCTGGGTGGCTTAGTCAGTTAAGTGTCTGACTTTGGCTCAGGTCATGATCTCGCTGTTCATGAGTTCAAGCCCTGCATCAGGCTCTCTGCTGTCAGTGCTGAGCCCCCTTCACACCCAGTGCCCCCACCCCCCACCCCTCCCCTGCTCTTTCTCCCTCTCAAATAAATAATAAATAAATAAAAGAATTCAAACTTCTTGAATCATATGATTTTTAAAAACTTATGTTAGAAAATTGGTGAGGAGGGGCACCTGTATGGCTCAGTTGGTTAAGTGTCCGGCTCTTGATTTTGGCTCAGGTCATGATCTCTCAGTTCCCTGGGACTGAGCCCTCAGTCGGGCTCTGTGCTGACAGCATGGAGCCTGCTTGGGGTTCTTTCTCTCCCTCTCTCTCTGCCCCTTCCTACTTGTGCTCTCTCTCCTTCTCTCTCTCTCTCTCTCTCTCAATATTTTCAAAAATTTAATTGAAAAAAAAAAAAAAGAAAACTGGTGAGGAAAACCTGACATCAGATGTAACTGAAAAATACAATATGTACATGTGTATATATACATATATTTTTTTCCTCTCACTGAGTTTACCAATGAATTTACCAATGGATAAAGTACTTTTTACAATTTTTCATTTTGAATAACCTCAAAAAAATTTCAAAATTTTCAAAAAATTGTACTAAAGAATAGTACAATGGTTACTATATTTACTAAATTATTGTTACCATTTCACCATATTTTCATTATCACTGTGTCTACATGTGATGTGGGGGGAATCTTTGTATCTTACTCATTTGCAAGTAAGTTATAAACACTGTGAAACTTCACCTAAATACTTGAGTCTGTAGTACCCAAGAAACTTGGGGGGAGGGGCGGCGGGAGAGAGAGAGACAGAGAGAGAGAGAGAGAGAGAGAGAGAGAGAGAGAGAGAGAGAGAATCTTAAGCAGGATCCACACTGAGCATGGAGCCCAATGAGGGACTCCATCACACAACCCTGGGATCATGACCTGAGTCAAAATCAAGAGTCAGAGGATCAACCAACTGAGTCACCTAGGCACTCCCAGTATCTCATTTATATGTATTTAATCATACACCAGTATTGATGCAGACAGGCCAGGTCTGAGGACCTGGATGGGGTTCCACAGGACCAGCCAAGAGACTTCTTGGCTTTGCACAGAACGGAAATCAAACTCAAACCAGCAGGAAATGAGAGCAGTGCTTATTGAAGAGAAAGAGCAGATACAGAGAGTATCTGGGAGACTTGGAAAGAAAAGGGACACAAGTGGAGTCTTTGCTTGGGGGTCTGCAGTTTTGACTGAGGATAGGGGTCTGGGATATGTGTCCTCTCAGGCATCCAGTAACTGGTTGAACAAGGATGAGTGCTTAGGTGTCCTCCATAGGTCTCTTACACCCTGAAGACAGGGTCTTGCTGTCAAGATGTCTGGAGTCAATGTCTTAGAGAATGTGCGTGATGGCCTCACCTGGTCACTCCTTAGATGTTATCTATTGTGCTAGAAGACTCCAAAGAAATTATTAACTCTGTGACCTTTATAAGGAGGACATACATTAAGGCTCTTGTAAAGCAGGGGTGTAGGTCCTAGCGAAAATAGAAGCAGGAAAAGGAGCAAAGAAAAGAAGCAGCTTTATTTGGTGGGGTCCCTTCAGTTTCACTGTCTCACTATTGCAACTAACAATGAGGCTTCAGGGTGGTCTGCCCTGGGCGCAGGCAGTGGTGCATTGTCTAGAAGGATCAAAAACCCATAATAAAAACCTATCATGCACTGGTAATTCTAAACAATGTCAATGATAAAATACTTTTCCCTAAAAATGTTTGTTTAGTTGTAAATAATTGCCAGATACAATTGAATAATATATATAAGATTCAAATTAGCACTATTTACTACCTATGTTTAAATAAATATTGTATTCTAATGGCAGTTAGAAAATCCCCAGTTACAAAACTGGCCCCTGGCATTCCTCATAGTTTGGAATTATTGAGCTAGGTTGGGAAGGTTGGAGGTAAGAGAAAGATAGTTTGTGTTTGAAAATCCTGTCGGTACTAATATTCATGCATCTAAACAGAAGATTTGAAATGAACGTTGGCATAGTCATTGTGAAGATAAAGAAAGAGAACATGACTTGCTTCAATTCTGCTGTTCTATGTAACTGCTTGGAATCATTATTTGGGTTTAAAATTTAAAACAGCAGTGTGCCTGGGTGGCTCAGTTGGCTAAGCATGCGACTCCTGATCTTAGCTCAGGCCTTGATCTCAGGGTCATGAGTGCAAGCAAGCCCCACGTCGGGCTCTGTGCTGAGTGTGAAGCCTACTTAAAACAAAAAGGCAAGACAGAGTTAAAACCGCAAGGTGAAATATTTTTGTTTGGTAATTTTACAACATTTTCTAATATCTAAACAGCTTTAGTTTTGTGGACAGAAATCAGATATAGACCGGGGCGCCTGGGTGGCTCAGTCGGTTAAGCGTCCGACTTCAGCTCAGGTCACGATCTCGCGGTCCGTGAGTTCGAGCCCCGCGTCGGGCTCTGGGCTGATGGCTCAGAGCCTGGAGCCTGCTTCCGATTCTGTGTCTCCCCCTCTCTCTGCCCCTCCCCCGTTCATGCTCTGTCTCTCTCTGTCTCAAAAATAAATAAAACATCAAAAAAAAAAAAAAAATCAGATATAGACCACTCCTGGTTTCACAAAGACTTGATCTCATAAATAGTTTGGGGCAAACACTGAAATGCATGGCTTAGAACAGGCTGGAACTCCTGAGCAGAAGGCTAAAAAGTTTTTGTTCACACATAAAATATCTCAGTTAAGTTAAATAATATCTTTATTTTGGTTGGAGTTCTTCTTATTTAATTGCAATTAAACTCTTATTATTCAAATAATGTTATTATTTGAAAGGCCACAATGTACAGGTATAATTTTTTCCCTTAGAGATTAAATTAATGTAATTCATAGAATTAATCCATTACATTTTTTATTTTATTTATTTATTTAAATGTTTTATTTATTTTTCAGAGAGAGAGAGAGAAACAGAGTACGAGTGAGGGAGGGGCAGAGAGAGAGAGAGAGAGAGAGAGAGAGAGAGAGACAGAATCCCAAGCAGGCTCTAGGTTCTGAGCTGTCAGCACACAGTCCAACACAGGGCTCAAACTCGTGAACTGGGAGATCATGACCTGAGCTGAAGTCAGACGCTCAACCGACTGAGCCACCCAGGCGCCCCACATTTTTTATTTTTTAATGTAATCTTGGTTTCTTTATTTTTTTTTTTTTTTAGTGTTTATTTCTTTTTGAGAAAGAGGCTGAGAATCCCAAGCAGGCTCCAAGCTGTCAGTGCTGAGCCTGACAGGGGGCTTGAACTCACAAGTTGTGAGATCATTACCTGAACTGAAACCAAGAGTTGGACTCTCAACCAACTAAGCCATGCAGGCGCACCTGTTTCATTCTTCCTCTTCTTCCTCTTCCTCTTCTTCTTAATTTGAGAGAGAGAGGGACCGTGAGCAGGGGAGAGGGGCAGAGGAAGAGAGAGAAGATCAAGCAGGTTACGTGCCATCTCGAGGCTTGATCCCACAACCCTGGGATCATGACCTGAGCCAAAATCAAGACTTGGATGCTCAACCAACCGACTGAGCTACCCAGGAACCTCTCATTACTTTCTTTTTTTTTTTTTTTAATCTTACTGTCATGTTTTCTATACTCAAGGATTAATAAAATAAAAATTCACTATTTTTCTGGACATTATTATCATTTTGAAGTCATGATTATTACCAGAAATAATTGTGTTGTGTAGAGATTTAGGGGTTTAAAAATGATCAGCTTCAGGGGCGACTAGGTGGCTCAGTCAGTAAAGCAGCAGACTCTTGGTTTTGGCTTGGGTCGTGATCTCACAGTTTTGTGAGTTCAAGCCCCACGTCGGGCTCTACACTCACAGTAGTGTGGAGCCTGCTTGGGATTCTTTCTCTCATTCTCTCCCTGCCCCTTCCCCACTCATACTGTCTGTCTCTCTCAAAACAAATACACAAATATAAATAAATAAAAATGATCAGCTTCAGGTATCAAATGAAATAGGTAGGCCATTGGTCACGTCTGAAAAATTAGCAATAATTCCCAATCATTATCAGTATATAACGAAGCAGCTCTTTTTAGGCCCTAGATTTTGCAGAAGTTGATCAGATTCAGGGGAAGGATATTGAATATTTCTACTATCTTATTCCCCCTAGAAAATAAGGTTGAGTGAGCAAGGGAGCGAGAGAGAAGAAACAAATTTGCCAAAGGTTAGTAACGTGACAATAAGAATAGTAACACTGACCACAATAATAATTTATCTAGAAAGCTCTTGCTAATGGGTCTAGCAGAAAGTAAATCACAACGGTTTTACAGAATTTTACAGCCTTGCTCCATCTAGAAATAAAGGACTGCCCAGAATAGAATGGGAACACTCTGGGGGTTCCCATAAATTGGGAGTGAGGTAGGGGCTCTGGGCTGCTGCTCCAGTACCAGGGTGGGGTGGCCCCACACTCTACTGTCAGCAAGAAGATAATTCTAGGAGGCAAGAATGTTTTTCTGCTACCGCCTCAAATATCCCTCAAATTAGTGAAAAATAAGACACTGATTCAGTTCCTTCCTTGCTTTCTTGAACTGGAGGCGGTAACTCTGGGAAATCTATCTCAGCTTTGTTTAATATTTCTTCCACTTTGTCCATTTTCTTCCCCTCCTTGGCGAGGGCAATAGAGAGAATTCTGGGTGGGTTTGAATCTTTACTTACTGCGTAAATTGTAGAGGCTGCTTTTAGGCAACAGGTTTGTGCAATGGTAAGTTGAGCAAGGTAAAAAGACCTACAGTGACCACCAAGCTGAATACAAACAGGCTCATTCAGTGACCTACATCAAAATAGCCAGGGGTCCTAGCTAATCAATGGGCTACTTACAACCAGGCACAGGTCCTAGGATTACCAAAAAAGTGAAAAGTTCAAACGTTACCATACTCCCTCACTCCACCCTATAACTAGAGCCCCTCACCACCCCCTTGGGGCAGACAGTCTCTCCTTCACTGTCCTGCCTGCTGCTCCTTTGCAGCGCATTCAGTAAAATATCTCTTTGGTGTGGCCTTGGGTACATTCTTTCACCATCCGCACTGTGGTTCCCCTCCGTTCCGAATGCTTGACATAAATTACTTATCCCTCCTTCATTTGAAAAGCAAAAATAATAAAAGTGATAATAGTTAACATGTATTGAACAGCTCACTGTATACAGGAGCTGCAGAACCATTATTATTCCCCTTTTCCAGAGAAGAAACTGAAGGTAAGTAACTTACTTGCCCGAGCTTGTCCTATAGGCACCTTCTTAAACACTCCATATACTTATGCAAGCAGAGATGGTGAGAGGACTAAATAGGATAATGCCTGTAAACCCCTTAGATTAGTGCTAACAATATTGAATTTTACCTGAGCCCGGTGATCCTGGAAAACAGCAATGGTTAAAGAAATCCCCCCACCCGGAGTGTTCTGGAAAATGGTTTACTATCCTTAACCTATAGGACTTACCTAAGTAAGGCTCATGAGTTCTCCCTTGTTTACTTATGATAAAGTCCAGACACAGACACTCCAAATTCCCATTCTTGGCCTCGTAAATAATTAGCTGAACTGTTTTGTCCCCACTAATCAATCAGAACAGAATACATGTCACACAAACTTTGATTAGCATTGTCTCCTTCCCCCATGCTCCTGGACTTTGACACATCCTTGGCCTGAGCTAACATAATGCAGCCCTTAACAGCCTCTCCTGAAAATAGGTTGACCTCAGGGTAAGACGTTCTTTCATCTACTATCAGATCAGTCACTCCACCCCTTCATCCCACTTGCCCACTTCAGATTCCTTCTAGCCTGTTTACTGCCTCCATAAAAGAAAAACCCATTTTGCCTCACCCTTGAGAAACTTGCAGATCTTATTGCCAGAGAGTTCTCTCTCCTATTGCAAGAGTCCCTTCCTCCTCTACTTCCTGTCTTTCAAATGAAGTCTTTCCTTTTCTAAGTCTGGATTTGTTTTTTTATTTGACATTACTGGCACATAATAAGCACTCAGTAAACATCAGCTATTATTAAGCCCTTGCATCTTCTTTTTTCTTCCTGTGTTAAAACTTTGTCACTATAGGCAGGAAGAAGTGGGAGAATTCAGCTTGCTCCTTATACCTGATGGCTGTATATTAATCTTGGTCCCTAAAGGAAATAAATGGTATAATCAAATCTGAATAATTTAAGGAGAGTTTATTTACAAGGGAGACTAGTTTAATAGGTGTGGGTGGGGCACCTGGGTGGCTCGGTCAGTTGGGTGTCTGACTTTTCCTCTCAAGACATGATCTCATGGCTTGTGGGTTCGAGCCCTGAGCCCCACATCTGACTTTGTGCTGACCTCTCAGAGCCTGGAGCCTGCTTTGATTGTCTCCTTCTCTGCCTCTCCCCAGCTCACACTGTCTCTCTCTCTCTGTCAAAAATAAATAAACCAAAAAAAAAAAAAAAAAAAGGTGTGGCTGGTGGAGGGGACCACAAGTGATAGCGGCAATGGAGTTTTCAACATCTCTAGGTTTGAGGGGACAAAGAAGGCAGATGTTGCCAGAACATAAAAGGATGGAATCCTGTGGAACAGGACAATTTGACAGCAGCATTGACCCTCCATTAATGAAATTGATGGGGTTTTGGAGTGATGGGGGTCTGGAGCCAATGGCCAGGAAAAAATACTTGAGATGTCTTTGGTACAAAAAAGGTGATTTTATTTGTTTGTTTATATGTTTATTTTTGAGAGAAAGACAGAGCATGAGCTGGGGAGGAGCAGAGAGAGAGGGAGACACAGAATTCAAAGCAGGCTCCAGGCTCTGAGCTGTCACCACAGAGCCCGACGCGGGACTCGAACTCACAAACCGTGAGATCATGACCTGAACCAAAGTCAGACACTTAACTAAGCCACCCAGGCACCCTGAAAAAAGGTGATTTTATTAAAGTGCAGGAATAGCGTCCCTGGGCAGAAAAGAGTTGTACCGGGGTTGTAAAGAGTGACTGGTTATATACTTACGGAGTTGGGGGAGATAAAGTCAAGAGGAAGTTTCTTAAAGGGATTTCCATATGCTAAAGAAGATTTACAGATTACTGGAGGCTTAGCTGTTGTCAAGCTAAGGTTGTTCTTCCCTCTAGCAAAATATTATGTTAAGACAGTAGGGAGTTCCTGGAGATTAGGAACTGATAAGATTCCTATTGATAAGACTGCCCTTTTCTTGTAATTTTACTAAGATATTTGTAAATTGATGGAGACTCTATCAGTTTAACCATTTGTTTTCTGTCCTTTGCTTGTTCTTAGGAGGCAGGAGTGCCTGAAGAATATCACACATATCCCCTTGGGGAGTCAGCTTGCCTTATGCTCCCTCACCAAAATAACCCATCCAACTTGGATCAG
>NW_026059474.1:0-59634 GCF_023721935.1 Panthera uncia
GGGATGCGCGAGGGGTGCGCCTACCTGCAGAGAAGCCGTCCTCGTGGCCCGAGCTGTTGTGGCTGCAGTCACTGCCCCTCTCGGGCGAGCTGTGGCTGGGCGAGTCCCGCTCCGGCACCCGCAGAAACCTCTTGCGCCGCCACGGGGGGAGGTGCTCGCGAGCCCCGCGCGCGGGGTGCTCCTCCGCAGCCAGGGGCGAGCTCCGCCCGTCCTTGGCCTCCACCTCCAGCTGCTCCAGGTCGCGGCTCCGGCGCTGCTGCCGCCGGCCCCCGGGGATCAGGTGCATCCAGCGATGAGGGCTGCCCGCCCGCGCCGGCTTTTCGGCCTCGTCGCGGGTCCCGAGCCGGCAGGGGGGCACGAGCAAGTGGCCGAGGACGAATTTCTCGTTCAAATCCACCATCTCGAAGTCGTGGTCACTGCTGTTGCCCCCATCATCTGCGACCGAGGCGTCCGGCTCGCCCTCCTCGGAGCCCCGCCCCGCGCGGGTCCGGGAGGACAGCTCCTCTCCCTGGGCGCTGGGGACCGTGTCATCGGGGCCGGGTGGCGCGCGGTCCTCCCGGAGTCTGAAGAGGAGGCGAGGCTGCAGCAGCTGCTGGTGGATGGCGGCGGTCAAGCTGCGCACGGCGCCCCCTGCCCCCGCCGCCCCGGGCCAAGTGGGAAGGTCGGGGCACGCGTGACGAGTCCCGGCCTTGGCGGCCACCTCGGGGTCAGGGCGCCAGGAGCCTGGAGGGTCTCCGCCGCCGCCCGCGGCGCCCTCCTCCTCCCGCGGTGGCGGCGCCTGCTCCGGCCCGGCCGGCTCCTCTGCCCAAGCTCCCCCGCTGTCGCCGTCTCCGCCCTCCAGGCGCCCGCAGCCGAGGTCCCGCTTCTCCCCGGCCAGGGCCGTCTGCAGGTAGGAGACTTTGAATTTCTCCTCAGCCAACACCTGTTGCAGCCGCTTCAGGTTGAGTTTGCAGCGCTCCAGCTCCCGCTCCATGTCCAGCACCGAGTCCAGCCGCATGACCGGTGCCTCCTCCCCGGGGAACTCGGCCTGCCAGTGGCGCTCAAAGTCCTGAGGGTCCCACATGGCGGCCGCCCCTTCGGGCCTCCCGGGCCCAGCTCCGCCGCGCGCCGCGGGCTGGGGTCGCGCCGGGCTTTTCCGGGAAGCCCGCGCTGGCGCAGTCGCCTGCCCTTCACTTCAGCCCCAGAAGAAAATAAGAGCAAAAAAGAATAATAAAAAAAGTTTTTCCCCTTCCGCCCTCGTGCCTTTTTTTTTTTTTTTTTTTTCCTTCTTCTGGGTTTCGCCTCCCTGACGTAAGCGGCCACCCACCGCGGAGGCGGGCGTCTGGGGGCCCTGGGCCCGCCCCGGGCAGGACGCGCAGAGCCTGCCGTCTGCAGCCCCCGCCGCCCCGCGGGCGCCCCGCGGGCTCGGGTGGCGGGCTCGGGCGGACGGGGAGGAGCCTCGGTGGCGTCCGGCCGGGTCCCGCTGGCGCGCCTCGGAGCTGAGCGGGCGACCCTCCGAGCCGGCCACACGGTAGGCCCGGCTCCCACCTTCCCCGCCGCCGCCGCGCCACCCCCGCCGCCGCGCGCTGTCCGCGCGGGCTCCGTGCACCCGAGCGCGGGGCCGCGCGGCCGCGGGGGGCGGGAGCCGCGGTGAGGGAGCGCGCGGGGGCGCCCTGGGCTCCCAGCCAACCTCCCGCCGCCAGGCTCTCCGCAGCCTCGCCTGGCCAGAGTCAGCGCCGCGCCTTGGACCGGGAAGGGAAAGGTGGGGAGAAGGCGATGTGGCGCGGTGACGAGGGCAGGTGTCAAAGGAGCGGTCTGCCGACCGGGGGAGTTATCCTTACCTGGGAGTTACTGAGCGCCCTGCACTAACGTGTCCAAGATCACAGCGCTGTTTAATCCAAAACTGGGGAGTGAACTTTGTTCTTTTGCGAGTCCCTTTAAAGCTTTCTCTCCACTGCTCACTAGAGCTTTTCCCGGGGAGGAATAGGCAAGGGTGACAGCTCCAAGTGGCTCTGCTAGAGGCCCCTGTGACTTCAAAGCTGAGAGTACTCCCGGCTGACTGAATCAAGCCATGGCAGCGGGAGCCTTAGACACTTGGGCATCTAAGAGGGCCCCCCATTCCATGGCTTCTTTTCTTTTTGAGAGAGAGAGGGCGAAAGAGAGCGGGGGAGGGGCAGAGAGAGAGGGGGACAGAATCCCAAGCAGGCTCAGAGTTGCCAGCACTGAACACGATTTGAGGCTGGAACTCAAAAACCATGAGATCATGACCTGAGTCTAAACCAGGAGTCAGTTGCTTAACTGAGGAAGCCACCCAGGCGCCCCTCCACTTCTTCTCTCTGGCCTCACGCAATTCCCCTAGAGAAGGAAAGGGGGACCTGGGGACAGTTGCCTAGGCTGGCACTCACCGCGGGGTGGATTGGGGCTCCCAGCTCCGCCTCCCCCCCCCCTTCCTCTTTTCTAGGTCTTGGGTGAGGACCCACTTTGTGCAGAGAGAGGTCCTGATAAACTGTCTCGTGCTTGCTGCAATAGAGGACCTTATTGGTGATTCACATTTCCTTCATTTTAAGGATGAGGAAATTGATGTTCTAAGAGACTTGACATCTGGAAATTCTTCCTGCCCACAGAACCCTTTGGGGACTAGAGCTAAACTCAGCAACCCCTTCTCTGTAGCCACCTGCCACTTTCCTCTCACCTGAACCGTCTGAACAGGCTATCCTACTCCCACTTTTCAGTCCCTTTCAACTCATCCCTCAAGGCTGGCTATTGGGAAGACACCAGGAAGATAGTTCTTAGCCACAAATGAGATAGTGCGATGCTTTTGCTCAAAACCCTTCAGTGGCCCCTCATTACCTACAGGATGGCCTCTAGACTCTGCATGACACAGGAGGTCCTCCCATAAATGGTCCTTGCCTCCCTCCTATGCGTTAGACTTACCAACTCCATGCTAACTTCAAAGATGTGTCTCCCTTATTATGGGTGACTTTTCCTCCAACTTGGCACAACTCTCTGCTGCCTGGGAGATTCCAATGGCCTTTAAGACCCAGCTAAGGGATCTCCACCTCTGAGAAGACTTTTCTGGCCCCTCTCCCTCCTCTTTGTGTCACCAGTCCATCTAGTACATGTCTTTATCTTTGCCCTTGTTCCACTTTATGATAACTGTTAGTGACATCTTTTGCTTCTCCTACTTTTAGAGCCTTCAAGGGCAGGGTTTGTGCCTTTTCCACTTTTGTATTGTTGCTGCTTCTTGCAGGATGTAGTAGAAAGATAACTGATAATCATTGAATGAAAGAAATGAATAAACAAATGAACAGACAGACAGATGAATGAGTCTCCACCTTGTGGTTCCTACTCAGCTTCTCCAGTTGTGAATCACTCCAGATTAGGAGCAAATGTGCTTCCCACAGAGGCTTCTCAACTCCGGGATTTCCTTCCTTGACAAACTCCGTGTTTACTCATTTTCCCAATAGCCTTTATTCCTTCTTTCTCTCTCTCTCTCTCTTTCTTTAAAAAAATTTTTGTTTAACATTTATTTATTTTTGAGAGAAAGAGAGAGAGACTGAGTGCAAGTGGGGAAGGAGTAGAGAGGGAGACAGAATCTGAAGCAAGCTCCAGACTTTGAGCTGTCAGCACAGAGCCCCACACGGGGCTTGAACTCATAGACCTGAGCCGAAGCTGGACGCTTAACAAACTGAGCCACCCAGGCGCCCCCCCCCCCACTTTTAAAAAAAATTTGGTGTGCCAGTGGCATGACTCATCATAGTGTTTGTCTGGTGCCAGACTGAAGGAATAGATATGTTTTAGAATATGTTGAGTATTCCCCAGTTTGTGTGATTTCTCAGTCCTTCACCTAGTTCCTCAAGCTGCTTTCTCTCCCATCTTTGCTTCATATTCTCCCCTGACCTCCTCAGAGGCTGCCACAATCTCTTTTTCCACTGGGAAAGACTGAGGAGCTCCCAATGCCTACAGACAGCCAGTGCAGGGGTATTCCATAAAACGGAGTCCACAAGCATCTTGGCCTCTGTTAAAATTTCAGGATGGTAGAGAAATGCAGCCCAGCAAAGATGGATGAGTCCAGTCAACAGCATATTGATTGGAAGATGTTTTGATATACACATTTAAATGTGCAAAGAAAAAAAATCCTGTAAGTTACTACAAGCATCAATTTCTGAGTTTGTAAATTCCCTACGAGGATAGTTTCAACTCTGTCCTTTAATTAAAACAGCAATATGGTTCCCTTTTGGTCAAAGGAAGTTGTTACTAATACCACTAATTTTTTCCACGAGGACCAATATAGCTGGAAATGCCAGCATACATCTTCTGTAAACAGATCCCAGGAGAAACCTTCATTGTCTCTAGCTGGTGGATAGTTCAGTTTATTACTTAGCTTGGGGTCATCATGGGGGCAGGGGTAGAGTGGCTGACATTTATTAAGTCCATACTTCTAGTTGCCATACATCTTTGATCTCATCTAATTCCTCACAACAACCCTGTAAAGAAGGTATTATTGTTGCTACTTCAGAGAGAGAGAGAGAGAGAGAGAGAGAGAGAGAGAGAGAGAAATAGAAGATCAAAGAGGTTAGAAGTCACATGGCTAAGGCACCTGTATGGCTCAGTCTGTTAAGCATCTGACTTCAGCTCAGGTCATGATCTCATGCTTCATGAGTTTAAGCCCTGAGTTGGGCTCTGTGCTGACAGTGCTGAGCCTGCCAGGGATTCCCTCTCTCTCTCTCTCTCCCTCTGTCTCTGCCTCTCCCCCACTTGCATGCCCTCTCTCTTTCTCTAAAAATAAATAAACTTTAAAAATTAAAAAAAAAAAAAGTCACACTAGTCTGCTGGATTCTAAAGCTTGGTCCGGGTGCATCTGTCATTAACGTTCATTTATTCGATAAATATCTATAGAGCACCTATTAGGTGCCAGTGTTTGGCAAATCAAGTGTAAACTTTGTAATGTGGCACAGAAGACTCTTCACAATGGATCCGCTCTGACCCCACCCTACTTTTCCCATTTCCTGAATTTTTTCTCCCACTTGCTGCACCCATTCAGTCCCTTAATCTGAGTCACCCTATGAGCAGATGCCTTTTGTGTCCCATGCCACCTCCCTTTGGCCCATCTCAGATTGGAGTGGGCCCTTCCCAAGGGCTGCCATGGTCTCACCTCAAGCCACCCACTGCTACCACTCTCCCACTTTTCTGCCCCAGGGCTTTTGTTTTCAAAGTCACAAAGGCATCCAGGAAGGAAGCTTCTAAGGGGAAAGTTAATATCCGCAGGGGTATCCCACAGTGCAGTGCGGAAATGTGAGCTGCTTAATGAAGTCCCAGGTCCCATCTTTGGAGGACATTTCTGAGGTGTACTCAGCGGGCCAACAGGAAGGAGCCCCAGTTGTTCACCGTGGTAACCAATCCGTAAGGAGCCCTCTATTGGCTTTCCCTTTTTGTCTGTCTCCCTCACTTCCACTTTCTGGGATAATCTGACTAGAATACTTGTACCAGGTCCCTGTGTCATTCCCCGTGTCCCCCTCTGTTCCCCACACTAAGACATACTCCAGCCTCCCATGCCCTCTCTGATACAGCTGCACAAGATGCTTCACCGTTCCCCCAGCTCCTCCTTGGTCTCTTGTCCTTCTTTCTCTGTGCTGCTTCCTCCTCTACCTGGTGAGATCCTTTTTCACCTATGCAAGCCCAGCTCACCTGTGACTTTCTCTCCAAAGCCTTCCCTTCCCTGGGCATGCTTATCTGCAGAGGGATTTACTTTGGTTCCAGCATCGGTCACACCACACTCTAATAAATTCCACAGCTCCTTGAGGAAATCCTGGCTCTGGCCAGCTGGCACCTCTTATTCCTCCAACTGCCACAGCACCTAATGTGGTGCCAAACAGCCAATACCCAGTACACATCTGCGGAGTGAATAGATAAATGATGATTGAGTGAATGATTAGTACTCCACCTGGATCCTTGAACCTCTACCCTATGCCATCCTTTTTTTTTTTCCTTAAGATTTTTATTTTTAAGTAATCTCTGTACCCGACATGGGATTCGAACTCACGACCCTGAGATCAAGAGTTGCACATTTTACCGACTGAACCAGCGAGGTGCCCCTATCCTATGATATCTTAAAGGAGGACCACCCTGACCCAAAGGATGAGTGGGAACTTAATTCTGAGTTCATGATGTTAGAAGCTCTGCTTTTTTGGGGCGCCTGGGTGGCGCAGTCGGTTAAGCGTCCGACTTCAGCCAGGTCACGATCTCGCGGGCCGTGAGTTCGAGCCCCGCGTCAGGCTCTGGGCTGATGGCTCGGAGCCTGGAGCCTGTTTCCGATTCTGTGTCTCCCTCTCTCTCTGCCCCTCCCCCGTTCATGCTCTGTCTCTCTCTGTCCCAAAAATAAATAAAAAACGTTGAAAAAATTAAAAAAAAAAGTTAAAAAAAAAAAAAAGGAGCTCTGCTGTTTTTTTTTTTTTTTTTTTACAAGAATTATGTATTTATTTTGAGAGAGAATGCGAGCGAGGGAAGGGTAGAGAGGCGGGGAGACAGAGAGAATCCCTGGCAGGCTCCCCACTGTCAGCACAGAGCCCAATAGGGGGCTCGATGTCACGAACCTTGAGATCATGACCTGAGCCAAAATCAAGACTTGGATGCTTAACCGCTTAACCGAGTCACCCAGGTGCCCTGGAGCTCTGCTTTTTAAAATATTCCTTTAGGGGCACCTGAGTGGCTCAGTCAGTTTAGCATCCAACTTCGGCTCATGTCACAACCTCGCAGTTTGTGGGTTCAAGCCCCATGTCAGGCTCTGTGCTGACAGCTCAGAGCCTAGAACCTGCCTTGGATTCTGTGCCTCCCTCTCTCTCTGCCCCTCTTCCCCTCAAAAATAAATAAACATTTAAAAAATTAAAGAAAAATAACTTATAAAAAATAAAATATTCCTTTAGATTAAGAAGCAGCCTCTATGGAAATATAAGATTTGACTATTAGTCATTCACACTTCAGTGTGAAGTACCTCCCCTTGCTTTCTTCAGGATTATCTGAGGTTAGTATGAAAGGGCTGGGAACTTGGACTAGGGAGGAGAATTGGAGCAGCGTGCAACTAGAAGCAGAGGGATGACCTGGGGAGGAGTTGGGCTGGGGAGTGACCTGAATCTTGAACGCTAAAGGTGTGAACACAGGAGAAAGTGCCTGGGGGCCTTTGAGCAGTTTCTCCACTGGGCTTGCTTCCTCTAATGAAAGAATTCTCCCTTAGAATAACCGGAGAGCTATTCAGACGATCCAGTCTTGGACTCCTTCTGATAGCAATTCATTCAGAATTCAGGAATAGAACCCACACCAGTATTTTATTTATTGTTTAGCTTTGTATTTATACAATATAATCATTTGTTTTGTGTGTGCAGCTTGCTGAATTTTGGTAATTGCAAAGAATCCTGTAATCTCCACAATAAACAAGATATAGAGCAGCTACTGGACACCAAAATGGTCTTTTTTTTTTTTTTTTTTTAGTAATCTCTGCACCCAACATGGGGCTCAAACTCACAATGCCAAGATCAAGAGTCACACGCTCTACTGACTGAGCCACCCAGGAGCCCCTAAATGTCCCCTCTTGCTCTTTTGCAGTCTATCCCTCTTCCTGACTACCAGTCGCAAACAACTAGTTTTCTGTAATTTTTATCACTGTAATTTTCCTTTTCTGTAATTTTATATGAATGAATGCAGTTTTTGGAGGTTGAGTGCTGAAACGTAGCATAGTGTTTTTGAGCTTCATCTATGTTGAGTGTATTTATATTTCATTCCTCTCTCCACCCCCTCTCCCTCCCATTGAGAATAGGCACTTTAATGTACTTTATCCATTTCAACCCTCATAGCGCCCTCATAGGCGCTGTGACAAAAGTATTCTCATCATTTTGCAGATAAATGGATTATCGTTTGATGAGATTAAGAGAGTTGGTAAAGTTTAGATCATTCCTTCCTTTTTATTGCCGAGTCAGATTCCAACTATGAATACACCCCTATTGGTTCATCCATTCTCCAGTTGATGGACACGTGGGTTGTTTTTGTGTGGCCATACAGGAGTGGGACTGTTGGGGTGTATGACAACTGTATGTTTAACTTGTTAAGATTCTGCCCTACAATGACGTCGAAAAGTGGTCGTACTGTTTTCCACTACAACCAGCAAGGTATGAGGGTCTCATTGCTGTACATCCTCTCCAACACTTGGTACAATCTTTTCATTTTACATTTAGAGGGTGTGTAATGTTATCTCGTCGTGGTTTTTGTTTATATTGCTTTGATGACAGTGATGTATAGCATCTTTTCATGTGCTTGTTGGCCATTTGTATATATTCTCTGTGAAGTGTCTGTACATAACTTTTTGTTCGTTTTATATCGGATCCTTGGGGCGCCTGGGTGGCGCAGTCGGTTAAGCGTCCGACTTCAGCCAGGTCACGATCTCGCGGTCCGTGAGTTCGAGCCCCGCGTCAGGCTCTGGGCTGATGGCTCGGAGCCTGGAGCCTGTTTCCGACTCTGTGTCTCCCTCTCTCTCTGCCCCTCCCCCGTTCATGCTCTGTCTCTCTCTGTCCCAAAAATAAATAAAAAATGTTGGAAGAAAAAAAAAAAAAATTTATATCGGATCCTTGCCTTTTTTTTTTTTAAGGGTATTTCCTTTTTTTAAATTTTTATTTATTTTTTTATTTTAGAGGGAGAGAGAGCAAGTGGGGGAGGGGGGCAGAGGGAGAGAGAAAGAGAAGCTCAAGCAGGCTCCACATTCAGTGTGGAGCTGGAAGCAGAGCTCAATCCCATGACTCTGGGATCATGACCTGAGCTGAAATCAAGACTAGGACTCTCAACTGATTGAGCCACCCAGGTGGCCCCTGGATGTTTGTCTTCTCATAATTGAGTTGTAATAGTTCTTTATATTCTTTCTTCCAGCCTTTTGTCAGATGTGTGTCACAAATAATTGTCTCCTAGTCTGTGGCTTGCCTTTTCATTTTCTTATCTGTGACTTGTAGACAGTGAACGTTTATTTTGATGAAGTACATACAGGTCATTAATTTTTTTACAGTTTATATTATATAGTATATATATATTATATATATATATATATATTAGATTTACAGTTGATAAATTTTTTTGCACTTTTTGTGACCTATTTAAGAAATCTTTGCCCAACCCAACATCACAAAGATTTCTCCTATGTTTTCTTCTAGAAGTTTAATAGTGTTAGGACTGGTGTTTCAGCCTCTAATCCACTTTTAGTTAATTTAGGGGTGTGATACAGGGTCAGGGGAGGGGTTATTTCTTTCCATGTGAGTATCCAATTGTTGAAGCTCCATTTAGTAAGAAGACTCTTTTTTACACCTAATTACTTTGGCAGCTTTGTAAAAAGTCAATTGACCATATAAGTGTGGAACTATTGGTAGATTCCATTCTGTTCTATTGATGTATATGTCTATTTTCACAGCAATATCATGCTGTTTTCTTACCACAACTTTATAATAGGTCTTGAATCAGGTAGTGAAAGCTTCCTAATAGTCCATTTAAAGTTTTGTCTCAGGGGTGCCTGGGTGGCTCAGTCAGGTAAGCGTCCCACTTTGGGTCAGGTCATGATCTCGCAGTTTGTGGGTTTGAGCCCCGCATTGGGCTCTGTGCTGATGGCTCAGAGCCTGGAGCCTGCTTTGGATTCTGTGTCTCCCTCTCTCTCTGCCCCTCCCCAGCTCTCACTCAGTCTCTCTCAAAAGTAAATAAACATTAAAAAAAAATTGTCTTGGTTATTTCTAGGTCCTGCTTGCCTTTTGGTATAAATCTTAAAATCAGTTTGTCAGTTTTTCAGAAAAGTCTGTTTGGATTTTGACTGGGATTTCATTGAATGTGCAGATACATTTGGGGAGAACTGTCATCTTAACAACACTAAGTCTTCCAAACTAGGAACTCCGTGTTATCTCCCCATTCGTTAAGGTCTTCAATTGCTTTTAGCAATGTTTCACATTTTCAGTGTATAGGTGGTACAACTTTTGCTTAATTTCTAAGTACTTTATTTTTCTTGATGCTATTGCAAATGGGATTGCCTATTATTTCATGTTCTAATTGTTCGTTGCTGGTATGTAACCTTATAATTGTTTTTTGTATATTGACTCTGTATCTTGGGAACTTGCTAAACTTACACATTGGTTCTAGTAATTTTATTGTAAACTCATTATGGGCTTTTATGTTTTTGTTTTGATTTTTTTTTACTGAGATCCCATTCATATGCTATAAATCTTGCCATTTTAAAGTATACAGTGCAGTGATTTTTAGTATATTTTCTGTCGTATAACCTTCCTATTATTTATTTCCAGAATACCTTCAACACTCTAAAAAGAAATCTCTGAGCACCTGGGTGGGTGCGTTGGTTAAGCATCTGACTCTTGATTTCGGCTCAGGTCATGATCTCACGGTTCATGAGTTTGAGCCCTACATGGGGCTCTGCCCTGGCAGTGCAAAGCCTGCTTGGGATTCTCTCTCTCCTGTCTCTGTCTCTGCCCCTACCCCACTTGCTCTCTTTCAAATTAAATAAATAAACTTAAAAATAAATAAATAGAAATCTCATGCACGTTACCAGTCATTTCCTATATTCTCCCAACCCACTAGCCCCTAGCCCTAGGCAACCGCTAATCTACTTTCTGTTTCTAGGGATTTGCCTCTTCTGGACCTTTCTGACTGCCTTCACTTAACATAACATTTTCTAGGTTCATCCATGTTGTAGCATGTATTAGTAACGAACATGGGAGAGCAAATATCTCTTAGAGATGGCTATTTCATTTCCTTTAGATATATACCCAGAAGTGGAATTGCTGGATCATGTGGTAGTTCTATTGTTAATTTTTTGAGGACCACCCCTAATATTTTCCATAGTGGCTGTACCAATTTACATTCCTAACAACAATGGTTGGGGTTTCCTTTTCTCTATAGCTTACTTACATCTGTTATCTCTTATCTTTTTGAGAACAGACATCCTAACAGGTGCCAAGTGATGTCTCATTGTGGTTTTGATTTGCATTTCCCTAACGCTTAGTGATGCTAAGCACCTATTCATATGGATGGTCATTTGAATAGCTTCTTTGGAAAAATGTCCTCGTGTCTGGTCACGTTTCTTCTTGTGATGTTAGCAACCATTGACGATTAGTGCAAATGGTATTATACCATCACTTCTTCATTTAGAAGCTGGAAAATGTCTATAAAGAGAAACGTTCCTTCATCACCCATTTGGTTAGCCAGTGGTACAGTTCATACAGGAAACATGATAGACGCTTGAATCTTTACCTTTATTTCCAATATTTTTAAAATAATGAGTTGACTTGATCTTGGCTCAGGTCGTGATCTCAGGGTCGTGAGTTCAGGCCCTGTGTTGGGCTGCATGCTGGGCGTATAACCTACTTTAAAAAAATACAATACTATAAAATAATGAGTTGGTTTAGGGGCACCTGGCTGGCACAGTCAGTGGAGCGTGCGACTCTTGATCTTGGATGTGAGTTCAAGCCCCATGTTGGGTGTAGAGACTACTTAAAAATAAAATCTTAAAAATGAGTAAATAAAATGAATTGGTTTACTAGTGTCCTTGATTGGCCGTGATGAGGTTTTATTTTGTTTTGTTTTTTAGTATAATAATGAATTCGGGGATTTAAATACACTTATGCATTTTGTTCCACTGTAATTATCTTTACTGATGTTCGAATTGTCCCATCTTTGGCCAACAGAAGCCTCTTCAAGCATGGGTTTCTAGGCTTTCTGACATCAGTCTAAAGGTAGCGATAGCTTTGTTGGTTTCTTGGTTGAAAAGATGTTCCAGGCTTATCTTGTCTGTTGTATTTCCCATCCCAGGCATAAAATCAGCCATTTTTCAAAAAAAGCCCCAGTTCCTTTTAGTGGGAAATGGCATTTGGAGATGCCAGTCAAGGTGTTAGAGGTGTTTATTTATATTGCATTAGTCATCATTTATAGGTCTTTTCCGTGGAAAAAGTTAGGAAATATTTATTTATTTACTTACTTGCTTATTTAATGTTTATTTTATTTTTTTCAGGGGACCTGGGTGGCTCAGTTGGTTAAGCATCTGACTTCCGCTCAGGTCATGCTCTCGCAGTTTGTGGGTGCGGGCCCCGCAATGGGCTCTGTGAGCACAGCTCAGAGCCTGGAGCCTGCTTCAGATTCTGTTTCTCCTTCTCTCTCTGTCCCCACCCCCACTCACGCTCTGTCTGTCTCTCTCTCTCAAAAATAAACATTAAAATAAATAAATAAATGAATAAATAAATAAAATAATGTTTATTTTATTTTTGAAGGAGAGAGAGTGCGGGCAGGAGAACAGCAGAGAGAGGGAGACTGAGGATCAGAAGTGGGCTCTGTGCTGACAGCAGAGAGACGGATGTGGGGCTCCAACTCATGAACCATGGGATCATGACCTCACCCAAAATCAAGAGTCAGACGCTTAACTGACTGAGCCATCCAGGTGCCCCAGGAAATATATATTAAAACTACATCATGAGCGCAGAGGCCGCTTTTAGGCAACCAACATGAGCAATGGAGGCCTGAGTAAGGGAAAAGGGTGCACGGTGAGCCTGAGTACAGACAAGCCTATTAGGTGACCCACCTCAAAATAGCCATAAGCCCCAGCTGACAAATGGGCTACTTATTCCCAGGCGCAGGTGCCAAAAAAGGAAAATTCCATAAGTTCCCATACCTCCTCACTTTCCCCCTTAACTACAGCCACCCTTCCCCCTGCTTCCTGGCAGTCTCTCCCTCCCTGTCCTGCCTGCTGCTCCCTCATCGTGTATTCAATAAACTTCTGGCTCCTTGTTCTGCCTCCGGCGAATCCTTCCACCGCGCACCACGCCGGCCTCCGCCCGATCGGTTGTCCCACAATGACTTTATGGTGATTTTTCCAGCTAATATTCAGGATGACAGAATTTCTACTTATTCTCCTTCGCCTTTTTCCTTCCAAAAAAGAGCTCGTGTTCTCAATAACACCAGCCTGATTACTCACACAACAGCCTCACGGGAGTTACCATTAATCTGCATGTCACCTGTACCCAGGGACTGTCCCAATCCTCTCTGTAGCATTCTAAATTTAGTGTGTGTGCTGCTGGGGTGAGAACAACTATATAGTCTTTACCAGTCTGAAAGGTGAAAAATTGTATGTTGTTCTAAATTTAGCTACATTTCGGTAATTAGTGAGGCTGAGGGTGTGTCTTTTCATTATAGGCAGGTCCCTGGTTTAAGCCTCTTCCCTCAGATTGCTGGTATTCTCCACAACAGCCTTTCCCAAACTTCCCAATTAACAAATCCCCCATGCTCTGATTTACTGACTGTATTTTTAGTTACTGAGCCCCACATTTTCTCTTTAAGTTTTTATTTAAGTAATCTCTACACCCAACGTGGGGCTCATACTCACAACCCTGAGATCAAGAGTTGCACGCTCTTCTGACTGAGCCAGCCAGGTGCCCCATCGAGCCCTCTCTTCTGCAGTCATATAGGGCATAATAAACATGAATATTTTTGGTGTCTAGTTATATCTTATACACCTCCCTAGTGCACATTAACATAAGTACATTACTCTTTTTTTTTAATGTTTATTTTTGAGAAAGAGAGAGAGCACGAGCGGGGGAGGAGAAGAGAGACAGGGAGACACAGAATCCAAAGCAGGCTCCAGGCTCTGAGCTGTCCGCACAGAGCCCATTGCGGGGCTCGAACTCACGAACTGCGAGATCATGACCTGAGCCGAAGTCAGACGCTCAACTGACTGAGCCACCCAGGTGCCCCTGTACATTACTCTTAAAATAATAAAGCAGGTATCACCTGAAATTATCTCATGTACCACTCAGCACCCTATAGGCCTCTGCATTCCGAGACTGAGACAGAATGAGAGGGTGACAGTCATTGCCCCGTGTCAACATTTCTTCCGCAAGAAAGACTGTGTTCTGAGGAAAGCCAGACCAAATGCCTGCCCTCACTTGGTGCCAGCATGGCCCACTAATGATGATGTGCTTCACCACTGAAGGTGGAGAAGAAGACCCGGGGCTGGACTTGCAGTGCTGGGGTCGGCCACCTGGTGTCTTGGGAAACCACATCTAGCCCTCAGTTTCCTCATCTGTAAAATGGAGAAATTGGAGCAAATGATTTGAAATTCCTACCATGCTTAAGGCAAGGTTTGTAACCCCTTCCACGTTTGTGCACTGAGACCTCCAAGTTTAGAAGTAGCCATCCATTTCCTCTCCTCTGGGTTCCCAGGTCAGGACTGGTGGTGGATGGTCCCAGTCTACACCAGCAAGCTTCTCTCTGGTGTCACTGGCAGAGGACTCACACCCAAGGAGCTTAGAACCTCCTACGCTCAGGGAGCACCCAAGGGTACTGAAGAGTTACAGCTGCCCAGCCCAGATCTGGAGGAGCTGGGGTTAGGTCAGTGCAGGCTGTGTGAACATCTTAAGAGGGTGAGACCGGCCATCAGGTAACGCAGGCGGCCCTGGGCGGAGCAGAGCCTGGCAGGAAAGGGTGTCATGATGTCCGAGAGAGGCAATGCACACGACGCAGAAGCCCAGCTCATATTCTGCTTCCAGCAGCTCGGTCCAGAGCAGTGAGGATCAGGAGAGTGTGTGTGTGTGTGTGTGTGTGTGTGCGCATGCATGTGTGGCATGTGGAGTCTGGAGCAGCAGAAAAGCACCAGACCGCCTGGGCTTGACTATCACCCCTGCCCTTTACTAGCTGTGTGGCCTTGGACTAGTCACTTGTGCCTCGGTTTCCTCATCTGTAAAATAAGGATCATAGTACTACCAACTTCGTAAGAAAGTGACAAGGCTTGAAAGGGTTAACACGTGAAAAAAAAAATGGTGTGGCCATGAGCAAGTTTATGTGTCCCAGAGAGAGGCAAACAGGAAGAGGGTGAAGGACAAAGGGCAAGTTAATCAAAGCTACTTCTCCAGTGAGGTGGGGGTAATGAGGGTAGGGGAATGATCTCCAGCCCTGAGATCTGGGAAGAAAATGGGATACACAGAGGTGAGCTTCTCTCACAGAGCAAAGGCAAAAACCTGCCCAGAGGTATTTTGTTACTCAGATGGGGCCCTGAGGCCCCTGACCTCACCCAACCAGGTGCCTCTCCCTAAGAAAAACAACACATTGTTCAGCGGCACGTATGCCTCATGTTTGCTGTTTGGGTAAGAAGGGAAGTTGCCAGGTGACACGCACCTCAGAGGAGTGCATGTGGCACTTAACCTTAAGGACAGTCATGGGGTCTTACCCCCGGGAAAAGCAACAGATAGATCTGTGGAACGTGACTTTTGCTCAGTTACATGTGCACAGAAAACTGTAAATCGCTCTGGACGGTGGGTCAGGTATAACCTGCTTGCGACATTAGCTCAATTCCAAATGTCCAGAGCTGGGGCCACCCAAGCATCCCGAGATCAACTGATAACTTGCGACCCTGGTGTTGGGAATCCTCTCCAGATACCATGCCCACTGAAAATGCCACGCCCACAGGAAGTGGTTTCTTCTCCACACCAGAGCAGAACTGAGATCTATTGCAACATTTACTTTTTTTTGGTACTTAAAAGGGGTGTCTGTGTGGCTCAGTCAGTTAAGTATCTGACTTTGGTTCAGGTCATGATCTCACAGTTCGTGAGTTCCAGCCCCACATTGGGCTCTGTGCTGACAGTGCAAAGCCTGCTTAGGATTCTCTCTCTCCCTCTCTCTCTGCCTCTCTCTCTCTCAAAATAAATAAACTAAGAAAAGAAAAGAAAAGAGAAGAAAAGCAACAAAACAACACTTTGGTAATTTCCTTGAGCAGCGTGTGTGCGCACGTGCGTGTATGTGTATGTGATGTCTAAAGAGACAACCTCCCTTTTGGCCCCTTTCCTCAGGTGCCTGGGAAGGTTTCAATCTGACCCAATCTTCAACTATTCCATTGGTTCTTTTTCCTGCCCTGTAGCAGTCTCCTCAGAGACTGGCCACTACCCTCAGCAGGAAAGTTCACCTGCCTACAGAGTCAGCATGGGGGGCCCAGTAGCATGGAGGCATTCCTTCATACCTTCTCGATATTTCCCCTACCTGCAGACTGATGACTGCAATTCCTTCTTCTAGTTCAGGCCTTAGATTCCACATCAAGAGACAGCAAGCTATTCTGTAAAGGTCCAGAAGTAAATATTTTGGGCCTTACAGTCTCTGTCCCAGCTACTCAAATCATAGCTAGAAAGCAGCCATAGATAATACACAATGAAACAGCATATCTGTATTCCAATAAAGCTTTATTTACAAAAGCAAGAGCTGGACTTGGTCTGCTGGCTGGGAATTGCTGACCATGCGGAGCTCGAACCCACAATCTGTGAGATCATGACCTCAGCTGAAGTCGGATGCCCAACCGACCGAGCTACCCAGGCGCCCCTCCCTCTCTTTTCTTCTTGGAGATAAGGGTGAGCCTCATCTGCCATCTGCCTGGCACATAAGCCATGTGAGAATGGCATCCAGGGTGAATACGGGGCAGCTGTGCTTCTCATGGGCACTTCCTGGCAGCCAAGTGTGCGTCTGAACAGGGGGGTGCTCAAGTGACCCACTGGAGAAGGGTTTTGAAATATTTTAGACAGAGGAAGCAGCTTTGAAAATAGCCATTCACCCACCGTCCAGGGTGAGTAAAAACTGATGCCAGAGAAGTGAGCAGGGCCGAGTGCTTATTTCACGAATTCAGTGAAGGCTTGGCACAGTTTCAATGCTATTTAGGGGGCCCCTGCCCAGAGGCCCTCTCAGAGGTGGTCAGAAGGCAGGCAGCAAATTACTAAGCTTGCAGCCTTTTCCAAAGTTCTCATTAGCAAGTGATACATTAGTGTCACCACAGGCCATCTTCGCTGACTGCCAAAAATACTGTGACAGGTACAGGCACAGCCCTGGTTCCAATTTACCATGACCAGGTACAAGCTGTAGACCCATCTGTCCTTCCTAAGGAGGGGTGCGGAAGTCGTTTGGAATCCTTATGGTCCTGGATGAAGACCATGAGATACCAACACAGCTGTGGATCATCTGTGGAAACAGAGGGGAGGCATTAAAGCCTGTGGCCATTTAGTGGACTTCCTTGCACCATTTGGTTATGATGTATTTATGTACAGAGGGTGCTTGGCTGGTTGTCTTACACTGTTCAACTGTTTGTATTCTAACTTTCATCCAGGTTTTTCTCACCGTCCGTGTTCTTAACATCTAGTCCTTCATCTTAACTAGAGGAGTGTTGCTCTGGTAAGCTTACTTGGTTAAAAGCCATAATTAGGGGCGCCTGGGTGGCTCAGTTGGTTAAGTGCCAACTTCGGCTCAGGTCATGATCTCACGGTTCGTGAGCCTGCTTTGGATTCTGTGTCTCCCTCTCTCTCAGCCCCTCCCCTGCTCACGCTCTGTCTTTCTCTATCTCTCAAAAATAAATAAACATGTTAAAAATTAAGAAAAAAAAACAACAAAATTAGGGCAATTCCACTCCCAGATGTATATTCCCAGAAGAATGGAAAGCAGGGACTCAAACAGGTACTTGGACACCAATGTTCATCATAGCATTATTCACAATAGCCAAAAAGTGGCAACCACCAAATATCCACCAACAGATGAATGAATAAGTAAAATGTGGTCTATCTGTGCAATGGAATGTTATTCAGTCATAAAAAATAATGAAATTCTGGCACATGCCGCAATATGGTTGAACCTTGAAATTTTTAGGCTAAATGAAATAAGCCAGACTCAAAAGGACAAATATTGTAAGGTTCCACTTATATGGGTTATCTAAATAGGCAAATTTATAGAGACAGAAAGTGGAAAAGAGGTTCCCAGGGACTGGGGAAAGGGAGAAATGGGGAATTATTATTTAATGGGGGCAAAATTTCTGTTTGGGAAGATGCAAAATTCTGGAGATGGATGGTGGTGATGGTTGCACAAGTACTTAATGCCACTGAATTGTACACTTACAGTGGCTAAAATGATCAATTTTATATTATGTATGTTTTACTACAATTCAAAAATATTTGGGGGGGGGGCGTGTGCCTGGCTCAATTGCAAGAGCATGTGACTCTTGATCTCAGGTTATGAGTTTGAGCCCAACGTTGGGTGTAGAGAGTACTAAACACACACACACACACACACACACACACACACACACACACACACAACTTTTAAAAGCATTGAAAAGAAATTAGAAAAAATAAAAAAAAAATTTTTAGGTCAAAGTTAGGGGCAAAATTTAAGTAGAGGCCTGTTCGTTCCATCCTATCTCAAACCACCTCAGCCCCATCCCAGGAATAACTGGTATTTAGAAATCAGTACCTCTGATCAGTAGAAACTTTGGCTCTTCCAGTTGATAAGAAATATGATCCAACTGCTGCTTTAATAGTGGGTTAGGAAAGTTGACCGTGACACTGAACGTTACACCTAGAAGAACGAATAAATAAGACATCCACATTGTTCAAACATTAAAAATAAAAGGCATATAGTAAAAAGTCTTCCTTACACTTTCCCCATCCACTCAGTTCCCATGTCCTCCAACAGGTGAGTCTGTTGTTTAGTTTCTTGTTTATCCTTCTAGAAAAATGTTATATATACATAAACAAGCTATTATGGATATATGTTATTCCCCCCTCTGTTTTTTTTTATTTAAATTCTAGTATAGTTAACATACAGTGTTCATTTCAGATGTACAATATAGTGATTCAAAAATTATATACATTACTCAGTGCTCATCAAGATAAGTGCACATCTTAATCTCCTTCATCTGTTTCACTCATCCCCCCACTACCTTCCCTCTGATAACCAGTTTGTTCTCTATAGTTGAGAGTCTGTTTCTTGGTTTGTCTCTCTCTCTCTCTTTTTCCCTTTTGCTCATTTGTTTTGTTTCTCAAATTCCATATATGAGTAAAGTCATATGGTATTTGTCTTTCTCTGACTGCCTTATTTCACTTGGCATCATACTCTTTAACTCCATCCATGTTGTCGCAAATGGCAAGATTTTGTGGCCATATTATATGTATAAATATATACATCTTCTT
The DNA here is from genome assembly GCF_023721935.1 of Panthera uncia. Classification (NCBI taxonomy): domain Eukaryota; kingdom Metazoa; phylum Chordata; class Mammalia; order Carnivora; family Felidae; genus Panthera; species Panthera uncia. The sequence goes on from NW_026059474.1 coordinate 18,987, forward strand.
TGTCCATTCATTATTGATGGGCATTAGGGATGCTTTCATAATTTGGCTGTTGTAAATAATGCTGCAATAAACATAGGAGTGCACATATCCCTTTGAATTAGTGTTTTCGTATTCTTTGGATAAATACCCAGTAGTGCAATTACTGGATCATACGGTAGTTCTATTTTTAACTTTTTGAGGAACGGAGCTCCATACTTGTTTTCTAGAGTGGCTGCACCAGTTTGCATTCCTACCAACAGTGCACAAGGGTTTCTTTTTCTCCTCATCCTTGCTAGCACTTGTTTCTTGTGTTGTTAATTTTAGCCATTCTGACAGGTGTAATGTGATCTCTCATTGTAGTTTTGATTTGCATTTCCCTGATGATGAATGATGTTGAGCATTTTTTCATGTGTCTGTTGGCCATCTGTCTTCTTTGGAGAAATGTCTGTTCATGTCTTCTGCCCATTTTTAATTGGATTATTTGTTTTTTGCGTGTTGAATTGCAGAAGTTCTTTTTATAATTTGGATACTAAGCCTTTATCAAATATGTTATTTGCAAATATCTTCTTCCATTCAGTAGGTTGCCTTTTAGTTTTGTGGATTGTTTCCTTTGCTGTGCAGAAGATTTTTATTTTCATGTAGTCCCAGTAGTTTATTTTTGCTTTTATTTCTCTTGCCTCAGGAGATATAGCTAGAAAAATGTTGCTATGACTGATGTCAGAGAATTACCACCTGTGCTCTCTTCCAGGATTTTTATGATTTCAGCTCTCATATTTATTCTTTAATCATTTGAGTTTATTTTTGTGTATAGTATAATAAAGGGAGGAGTGCCTGAGTGGTTCAGTCAGTTGAGCATCCAACTTCAGCTCAGGTCATGATCTCTCAATTCACAAGTTTGAGCCCTGCATCAGGCTTTGTGCTGACAGCTTAGAACCTGGAGCCTGCTTCAGATCATGCCTGTCTCTCTCTCTCTCTGCCCCTCCCCTGTTTATGCTCTGTCTCTCTCTCTCTTTCTTAAAAATAAGTAAACATTTGGGGCGCCTGGGTGGCGCAGTCGGTTAAGCGTCCGACTTCAGCCAGGTCACGATCTCGCGGTCCGTGAGTTCGAGCCCCGCGTCAGGCTCTGGGCTGATGGCTCGGAGCCTGGAGCCTGTTTCCGATTCTGTGTCTCCCTCTCTCTCTGCCCCTCCCCCGTTCATGCTCTGTCTCTCTCTGTCCCAAAAATAAATAAAAAAACGTTGAAAAAAAATAAAAAAAAAAAAAATAAGTAAACATTTAAAAAAGTTTAAAAAAGAAAGTGATCCAATTTCATTCTTTTGCATGTGGCTGTCCGGTTTTCCCAACACCATTTGTTGAAGAGACTGTCTTTTTCTCATTGCACATTCTTTCCTCCTTTGTTGAAGATTAATTGATCACATAATTGTGGGTTTATTTCTGGGTTTTCTATTCTGTTCCATTGGTCTATGTATCTATTTTTGTGCCAGTACCATACTGTTTTCATTACCACAGCTTTGTGGGTTTTTTAAAAAATGTTTATTTATTTATTAAAAAAAATTTAAAAAAAAAATTTTTTTTAAATGTTTTTATTTATTTTTGAGACAGAGAGAGACAGAGCATGAGCAGGGAAGGGGCAGAGAGAGAGGGAGACACAGAATCGGAAACAGGCTCCAGGCTCCGAGCCATCAGCCCAGAGCCTGACGCGGGGCTCGAACTCACGGACCGCGAGATCGTGACCTGGCTGAAGTCGGACGCTTAACCGACTGCGCCACCCAGGCGCCCCAAAAAAATATATTTTTTTTAACGTTTATTTATTTTTGAGACAGAGAGAGACAGAGCATGAACAGGGGAGGGTCAGAGAGAGGGAGACACAGAATCTGAAACAGGCTCCAGGCTCTGAGCTGTCAGCACAGAGCCCGACGCGGGGCTCGAACTCACGGACCATGAGATCATGACCTGAGCTGAAGTCGGCCGCTTTACCTACTGAGCCACCCAGGCGCCCCAAAATGTTTATTTATTTTTGAGAGGTGGGGAGGGGCAGAGAGAGAGAGGGAGACAGAGGATCCCGAAATGGGCTCTACACAGAGAGCAGAGAGCCCAACGCAGGGCTTGAACTCACTCACGAACCATGAGATCATAACCTGAGCTAAAGTTAGATGCTTAACCAACTGAGACACCCAGGCGCCCCATGATTACTAAAGCTTTGTAATAAACTTGAAATCTGGAATTGTGATATGTCCAGTTTTTTCTCCCTCAAGATTGCTTTGGCTATTTGGGGTCTTTTGTTGTTCCATACAAATTTTAGGATTGTCTGTTCTAGTTCTGTGAAAAATGCTGTTGGTATTTTGATAGAGATTGTATTGAATGTGGCAATAGCTTTGGATAGTATGGACTTTTTTTAAAATTTGTTTTATTTTTTTATGTTTTATTTTTATTATTTTTATTTTTAAAATATAATTTATTGTCAAATTGGCTAACATACAGTGTGTACAGTGTGCTCTTGATTTTGGGGGTAGATTCCTGTGGTTCATCGCTTACGTACAACACCCAGTGCTCATCCCAACAAGTGCCCTCCTCAAAGCCCATCACCCATTTTCCTCTCTCCACCCCCCCACCACCATCAACCCTCAGTTTGTTCTCTGTATTTAAGAGTCTCTTATGGTTTTCTGGATAGTATAGACATTTTAACAATATTTGTTCTTCCATTCCACAAGCAAGCATGGAATGTCTTTCCACTTCTTTGTATCATCTTTAATTTCTTTCATCAGTGTTTTATAGTTTTCAGAGTACAGAACTTTCATCTCTTTGGTTAAGTTTATTCTTAGGTATTTTAGTATTTTTGGTGCAATTGTAAATGGGATTTTTTTAAAAAAAAATTTTTAACGTTTATTCATTTTTGAGAGACAGAGAGCGACACAGTGCAAGTAGGGGAGGGGCAGAGAGAGAGGAAGACACAGAATCTAAAGCAGGTTCCAGGCTCCAAGCTGTCAGCACAGAGCCCGATGAACCGTGAGATCATGACCTGAACTGAAGTCAGACGCCCAATCGACTGAGCCACCAGGCACCCAGGATTGTTTCCTTAATTTCTCTTTCTGCCGCTTCACTATTAGTGTGTAGAAATGCAACAGATTTCCGTACAATGATTTTTATCCTGTAGCTTTACTGAATTCATTTATCTATTCTAGCAGGTTTTTTTAAAAGGAGTCTTTAGGATTTCCCTCTTTTTTAACATAAATGGTAGCTCCCTTTTATGAAGCTTGCCTTTTTTTGTTAGAATATATCTTGTTGAATTTCTGTAAAATACATAAGGAGATTCCTTAGTCTCTTTTTACAGCTGTATAATATTCCAACATATGAAGGTACCATAATTTATTTAACCAAGAAGATTTCTAATCTTCTGCCATTACAATTATAATGAATAACCTGATACGAATGTCATTTTTTACATGTGTAAGGATATCTGTAGAAACAAATTCTGGAAGTGGGTACTGGATCAGAGGGTATTTATAATTTATTATAAATTATATTATATTATTTATAATTTTGATAACTACTTACAAATTGCCCTTGATACAGGGTGTCAATTTACTTTCCTACCAGCAATGTATGAGAATGTTTGTTTCCTAGCCCACACAGTGATACCAAATTTTTGGATTTTTAAAAAAAGTTTATTTACTTATTTTGAGAGAGAGAGAGAAAGAGAGAGAGAGCACAGGAGGGGCAGAGAGAGGGGGAGAGAGAGAGAATCCCAAGCAGGTTCCACACGATCAGCACAGAGTCTGACTTGGGGCTCAAACTCACAAACTGCGAGATCATGACCTGAGCCAAAACCAAGAGTCAGACACTTAACCGACTGAGCTATCCAGGTGCCCCAGGGATTTTTACTAGTGTAAAGAGTGAAAGGTAATATCTCAGTGTGGTTTTAATTTGCATTTATCATAACTGGGGCTGAGCATCTTTTCATAATGAGATCCATGTTTCTTTTCTGTGGGCCATCTGTTTATATCTTTTGCCCATTTTTCTCTTGGGTTATTAATCTTTTCTCATTAATTTTTAGTAGCTCTTTAAATATTAGGGAAATTAACCCTTTGCCTGTAACAGAAGTTGAAACTATTTTTCCAAGTTTGTCATTTGTCTTATGACTTTATGGTGTTTGCCTTGTAGAATTGTTTATGTAGCCAAATATGTTTTTAGTAGCTTTTGGATTTTGTGCTACAATGAGAAAATCCTTACTGCCTTCAGAATTATAAGAGAATCCTCTTGTATTTTCTTCTGTTACTTCCATGGTTGCATTTTTCTTCCCATTTTAAACTTTGATCCAATTGGGAATTTATCCCCATACGAAGCATAAAGTATGGATCCAACTTTATTTTTCCAGCGGCTACCCAGTTGTTCCAATACTGGATATTGAGAAATGAACCTACTCCCCCATGGGTGTTATATCCTATCTGAATCAAGTATTATGGGATGGAGTGGTTTACCAGGAACCTCCCTAGTGGGCCCCTCTTTTGTCCTCCATCCCTTTGAGGACCTGCCCAAAGTACATCTTAGACTCTCAGCAGATATTTCTACTCGACAGTCTGCAGTCCCACCTTCTCCTAGATCTCATCCAGTAATTGATCCCTATCTTGTTAACTCTTTGGTGTTTTTTTTTTTTGTTTTGTTTTTGTTTTTTTCCCGAGAGAGAGAGAGAGAGAGAGAAAGAATCCTAAGCAGGCTCCATGTTCAGTGCAAAGCCTGACTTGAGGCTCGATCCCACAACCCTGGGCGGAAACCAAGAGCTGGACGTTCAACCAACTGAGCCACCCAGGCACTCCCCTCTTTGATACTTTAAAAAAAAGAAAAAGAAAAGAAAGATTGTTTTACTTTGTCCAGCTTAAAAATTTTTCTTTGTGGAGAGGGTTGTTCTAATTACCCAGTCTACTACTACCAGAAGAGGAAGTTCTGGGTTTTGGTAGTAGAGTTCTGTATGGCTGAACCATCCTCAAATTCCTGGAATAAACCCCATACGGTCATGATATATTAATTTATTATGCTTATATTTTATTTACTAATATTGCATTTGGACTTTTTGCACTAACATAAGTGAGATATATTTATACATTCGGTGAAGTCTTTTATGGGTTTGGTATCAGTCTTATCATATTTTTAAAAGATTTCGGAAAATGCTCTTCTTTTTCTATAGTATGTAACAGTTTAAGCAGCTCTACGGTTATCTTCTCTTTAAAGGTTTGGTAGAATTCCCCTAGGAAACCATGTAGTGCGCTGATTTTAATTGTAGTCATTGGGACCCTTGCTGAGGGGCTATGGAGGGGACGAGTGTAATTTAAACGACAGACAGTATTTGATTCGCACCAGTGCACACAGCTGGAGCTGGAGCAAGTGCATGATTTAAAATGTTTTAATTCTAGTAAAATAGTAACACCATGAAATTACAAAGATTAAACTTTTGGTGTTGGTTGTTTCAAGAGTCAAAAGCTTTAAAGTTTTTTCTTTCACTCATTTCACGCTCTAGCCTTTTTCAGAGATCAAAATGTGTTGAACCACTTTCCAAACATTTATTCTGCCTTTGTTGGTTATCAGAGCTTTAGAGAGGAGTCTGGTTGCTCCGGGCCAGAACGATAACCCTCCCCCCAATCCCCAAAGTTAATCTCCTATAAAATTTGGCATTTGCTCATCAAAAACAATTCCTATTTCTGGGCTGCTTATCTGTGCTGTTCTCCCCCAAAGGGAGAGGGGTTCATCTCTTTGATTAATCCTATAAGTGGAGTAAATGTGATCATTTAGAATAAAGATGAAAGCAAGATGGGGAGGCGGAGTGTCAAATCTACATTCTAAAGCAAAATCCAAATAAACAAACAAAATCCCAATAATGCCAAAAGCCCTAACTCCTTTAGAAAACAATGCGCTATTTGTTAATAGGCTTTTTTTCTCATTTCCCCTTCTGAGGGAAAAATCATGCAGAGAGACCCTGATGTACAGCCAAAGAGCCTCGGGTCAAAAGTGACCTTTCTGAGGTAGCCTCGTTTCATAGGAAGTATGGGATGTAGAGGCCAATTTAGGCTTCAAAGTAATAGGAGACTGAGGGCATCTGAACTGGAACTCTGCCCTGCCCCCACAACCCTGGAAAAGAAGGTGGGAGTCAAGTTCACTGTCAAGATTAGAAGTGCTTGAATTTCAGGATATTGTCCTGTTCAGCCAGTATGTACCTCTACTATGGGACTGATGTGATTTTGCTGGCTAAATGGAGTTAGTTAGCCACTAATTAGGGGAAGCTAGAAATTCTACTTGCCCAGGTTCATGTCTCTCTTGTGTTCAGATTGTAATCTAATTGAGGATGGGAGTTATTTTTTTAATCTCCGATTTACCAGTGCCTGGCACAGAATACATGCTCAGTACACGAAAGAAAGAATAATAAAATTAAAATAACGGTATTCATTCATTCATTCATTCATTCATTCATTCTTTATTGTGTAACTGGGTTAGGCCCTATGCTGGATGCTGGTAATAGATCAGAGGAAAACCCTGGTCTCCGCCCTAATGGGGTTTGTGGTCCAATGGCACAAAATGTCCAAGCGCCAGAGATGGTCAGAGCATGGACGGCGGATGTGACCTTAACCCTCCCTCTAGAAAGGCTTCCCACTCCCCGTCAGTGGGACCTGCAGAGTACCGAGCAAAGGAGTCTTGGGACTCTAGAGTCTAGATCACTCTATTCTGGGGAGCCTCTTGCTGCTTCTGCCCCAGTTCAGTGAGTAGCGAACTCTTCTTGAGTAAGAAGAAAGCCGGGGCGCCCACCTCGACTGCGGCTCACAGCCCGAGGCTCTACGCGCAGAGATTGTAATCTGCATCGCGGCTGTTCTGGAAAGGGTCGACCAACGCCGGACTGGAAGAAAAGCTCCCCATTTGCGCAGATGGTGGGGGTGTGGCTTCCCGAGGCAAGCGCTCCAATTCAGGCGACGGCGCGCCCCCTGCTGGATCTAAGGCTGTTCTGCAACTAGCGCATCGCATCTTCAGTCAAACCGTGAGGGAGGAAGGCAGCTCAAACTCAAAGTCGGAACAAGGAAAGTTCAAGAACTTTCTTTGTTTCTTCCAAAGGCAGAAGACAAATCCCCAAGGGGAGAAAAATCTACCAAGACTGATCCAGGGGCCCCCATCTCCCCTACCTTCTGGGGAAATCAGGAAGGAATCAAGAAGGGATACGTGGTAAACAAATCTCCATCTGTAGCCTTGGCTACCCACTCTGCTGACCAACTCACTACCCCCTTGGTGCTTCACTTCCCATTTTGGGCTCACCCCGAAAAAAGTTACATGCATTGTTGTAAAACATCTGTCCCCCTCTTTTTCTGCAAATACAGGGACGCTGGGTGTGGGGAATAATACAGATAGCGTCACTTGCCCGTGTCTGGCTCACTGGCATCTCCCTTCTCCCTCTCCCACAACAGCATATAATTTGAGGATTTTCTTAAAAGAAAGACTTTAACGCCCCCAACTAATCTTTCCCAAACAGCGATGATTATAAATTCCAAACAAAACTTCGAGGCATGTGAGCCTCTCTCAAGCTTTTCATTTCAATAGATCTGCTAATTAAAAGCTATAATTTAACAAATAATGACCTAACCATCTCACTTTGAAACCAAACAAAAACCTACCACTAAAACGTTGGACTAGATAAAGATAATGAATCCTGGCGCAATTCAGACTCCTACTGGGCCCATGCTGGCCCCCTTCCAGCAACAGGCCTGACGCCTTTGATTAGAAGCAATAGTTTTCCAAACCATTTGGAGCAAACTCACTACAGGGAGGATAAGTGAGCAATTTGTGAGGCTAAGTGTTTTTTTGGACCCACTCCCACTGCTGATGGAGCAGGATGGAATATTTATCCCTTCCTTGCCCTCATTCATTGTCACTTGGTCAATTTCATTTTCTCCCCGACCTTCTTTGGCCCTTGGGGGAGAATGTTGTTTCTGACGTAACAAGCAGGAAGCAATCGTGAAAAGGAAAACTAGCGATGAAACCGGGTGATGCTCCCTGCATACAAGCACCCTCAGTGGTTAATAAAATAATAAACGATGAAAGCAAGAGTGCTTCCCACCTACCATGTCCCCTCCCTCAGCTGGGAATGGGCATCTGCGCCAGCCCCAAAATAGCCTAGTGTTCTGGAACCTCCCCCGCAGCTCAAGCTCGCACCAGCCGCCAGTGTGTGCCACCCGTCTGCTCTCCGGGCGTGCTGGGTCTCCATGGCAGGAGGGCCGTAAAGACTGGCCCCTTCCTGGAGCCCTGCCAAGGGGGGAGTGGCAAAGGGCTCCCCATGGAGCTGAAGACCGGAAGAGTCGACACTGGGTGAGGCCCCAGGAGAATACAAAGCTTGGACACTCTGAATCTCTGTAGATGCAGGAAGGAAGGAGCTGCCAGGTGTATCCGCATCAGGCTCTCACCTTCAGGACCTCATCTAGGGCTGTGATATCCCTAGGAATTGTTCCTGTTTTGAAACATTAAACCCTAATGTCCTTCGCTCTTGAGCACCACTCCTGTCCATTATCTCCCTCTATCATTCTACCTTTACCTGTTCGTCAGCCTCAAATAGACCTGACAACAGTTGTCACCCTCGTCTGCCTCTTCTTTCTCCTCCTCCTCATCGCTACCATATATTGAATGCTTACAATGTGCCTAGGACTTAGGCTAAGTACTATATGTGGACTGATTCAATTAATTCTAACAACCCTAAAGCAATAGGAACAGATTTTTTTCAGCCCTTGTTCACTCATTTTCTTCCTGTATTCTCTTCCTGTCCAAACCAACTTCACTGCACGGATCAAAATAGTTCTGCGTGTCTGCCACCCACAGAGTCCTTCTCTGAGAAAAGTGGTTACATTCTGGCTGTTTCTTGCCATGTGCCATGTAACTGAACTATTCTGGTTCTAATAGGTTGGTTCCGGGAATGGGGCCCAAGCCCAAAGTGGCTTTGGATAGGTTGGGCATAGAATAACCAACCACTCACGTGTGAGTCCGTGAGAGTCTGTCCAATAGGGTCGCTCCATACTGGATAGTGACAACATCAGCCAATCAGATTTTCTCTGGAGGTACACTTCGAGGTGCACGCTGGGAAAAGGGGAGGCTACTTCCATAGATATGGCAGACAGAGCTGTTTGTACTCTGTTGTGTGTTTCCCAAGTGCCAAGGGCTCTGCTGAGCACTTCTCAAGTTTTACCTGGTTTGCTCTTTCAGCAGTTTCACAATATATGTACCATTAGCAACCTCAATTTTAGAATGAGAAAACAGAGGCTTGAACAAATTAATCAACTTGCCATGGGTCATCCAGCCATGGTAGGGAGGAGATTCAAACCCAGGCAGTCTGACTTAATAAACTGTATTCCATTTTAAAAATAATTTAAAATTTTAATTAAAAAGAAGATAAGAGATGGTTGTCAGGGGTTGGGGGCAGGGGATGAATAGTCGGAGCACAGAGCATTTGTAGGGCAAGAGACTGCTCTGTATGATATATAATGGTAGATACATGTAATTATACACTTGTACAAACCCACAGAATATAGAACACCAAGAATTAACACTAATGTAAACTGTGCACCTTGGGTGATTATGATGTGTCAGCATCGGTGCATTGATTGCAACAAATGTATCACTCTGATGGAGGATGGTGATAATGGGGAGGCAAGGCATGTATGGGGGCAGGGAAAATCTCTATACTTTCTGCTCAATTTTGCTGTGAATGTAAAACTGCTCCAAAAAATAAAATCTGTTTTAAAAAAGGGGATGCCTGGGTGGCTCAGTCAGTTAAGCGTTGAATTCTTGACTTTGGCTCAGGTCATGATCTCACACAATTCATGAGTTCAAGCCCTGCATGGGGCTTTCTGCTGTTAGTGCAGAGCCCGCTTTGGATCCTCTCTCTCTCTCTCTCTCTCTCTCTCAAAAATAAATATCTTTTTTTAAAAAGGATAATAGAGTCACATGGCCCATAAAAGCATAAAAAGCTTTTTAAAAAGCATAAAAAACTATTCAGTAAAAAGTTTGCCTCCTACCTCTGTTCTCCATCCTTCCAGCCCTATCCCATCTCTGCCTCTGAAACTACTCATATTAATTTCTCATGTGTCTTTTGAGAACTTCTTTATGCAAATTCAAGTATGTACAAATATATATTCTTATTTTCCACGCTTTTATTTTTTAATAATTTTTAAAAAGTTTATTTTGAAAGAGAAACAGCATGTGAGCGGGGGAGGGGCCGAGAGAGAGGGAGACAAAGAGAATCCCAAGCAGGTTCTGCACTGCCAGCACAGAGCCCGATGAGGGGCTCGAACCCATGAACTGTGAGATCATGACCTGAGCCAAAGTCAAGAGTCAGACGCTTAACTGACTGAACACCCAAGTGCCCCTCCACCCTTTTACACAAAAGGTACATACTCCACACCCTGTTCTGTGCCTTTCTGTTTTCACTAACAAGGTTCTTAGAGAAACTTCCATGTTGGTTCCATCCTTTTCTTTGCTACAGCTGCATATTATTCCACTGTATGAGTGTGCTGACATTTATTTAAACAGTCCCTTACTGATGGATATTTAGATGGCTTCCAATCTTTTGCTTTTCAAAATAATGCTTTCAGAGGTGCCTGGGTGGCTCAGTCGGTTAAGTGTCCGACTCTTGATTTCAGCTCAGGTCATGATCTCATGGTTCGTGGGTTCGAGCCCTGTGTTGGGCTCTAGGCTGGTGGTACGGAGCCTGCTTTGGAAACTCTCTCTCTCCCTCTCTCTGCCCCTCCCCTGCTCTCTCTCTCTCTCTCTCTCTCTCTGTGTGTCAAAATAAATAATAATTTTTTAAAAATACTTAAAAAAGAAAGAAAAAATAAAAATAATGCTTTCATGAATAACAATGGCAGATGTCATTTCATGGGTGCAAGCATAGCTGTAGACTAAGTTCCATAAAGCATGATTGCTGGGTTGAAGGGAATATACCTGCGTTATTTTGATAGCTATTACCAAATTTCCCTTCATGAGAATGATGCCAGTTTCCCTCCCAGCAGCATGTGTGAGAGGGCCTGTCCCCCTGTGGGGGTGGGGGGGGGGGGCTGTTGTCTAAACCGTTTGCTAGATTGCTTTAACTATTGGAGCTTCTTCTACGTCTGGAATGCCAATGAGCCACTGTTGTAGTTCTCCCTAGGTCACCATGTGGCTGCCAAAAAGGTGTCCTTGCCACCTCACTTCCCTGAGGATGGTAATACCAAAGTCGGTGTTTCTTCCAGTGTGGCCCTGGGACAGCAGCCTCAGCATCACCTGGGAACTTGTTAGAAGTACACATTCTCAGGCCCTGCCCCAGACTCACTGAACCAGAAACTCTGGCAACCATTCCCAGAACAGTGTTTTAAACAAGCTCTCTGGGTGATTGTGACGCACGCTCAGGTTTGAGGGGCACTGTCCTAAGGTAAACTGAGAAGTCCCTTCCTTGTATCCTGAAAGAACCTCATAATTCAGCCAGTACCATAATCCAACCAGCAAGAGGGCTGATCATCTTACTTGACTTCTTCAGGGTCTTTGGCTCATGACCGTGGTCACCTCCTCGAAATGTTCTGTGAGTCTTTCTTGTGGTCTCCCTCCCACACCTCTGGCCTCCTTCTTTAGCTTCCTTTGAGGGCTTCTCTTTACCACCCACCACTACTTCACTGCTCTTAATGATCTGTCTGACACCCACTGCTCTTCTCATCCGTCATGTTTCCCACGGCAATTTCATCCACTCCTCTGGCCTTAGCAGCTACCCAATGTGTACCTCCATGCTAACCTCTCCTCGAGTCATGCTGTATAAATGTTTGCCTGTTATCTCCACTGGAATGTCCCACAATCACCCCAAACTCAACTTTTTTAAAAAAAATTTTTATTTCTTAAAGATTTTATTTTTAAGTAATCTCTACACCCAATGTGGGACTTGAACTCATGACACCGAGATCAAGAGTCACATGCTCCTCTGACTGAGCCAGCCAGGCGCCACCCCCCCCACCAACCCAACTTTTAAAAAACTCAGCTCTGGGGTGTCTGGGTGGCTCAGTCAGTTAAGCATCTGACTCTTGACTTTGGCTCAGGTCATGATCTCACAGTTTGTGAGCTTGAGCGCCGCATCAGGCTCTGTTCTGACAGCATGCAGCCTGATTTGGATTGTCTCTCCCTTTCCTCTGCCCCGCACCACCCTGCCACGCATGCTCTCTCTCTCTCAAAATAAATAATAAATTTAAATAAATAAAACCTTAAAAAAACATCTTACAAGATTTTTTAAAAGAATTATTTGAAAGAATTATTTCAAAATAATTTAAAGAATTATTGAAAGAATTATTTGAAACAGCAAAGCGTGTTTTCAGTGAATGGAACACAGTAGTGCTTATATTGATGTAAGAACACTTCTTACAAGGTGTTTCTAAGACATGAGTTGAAAGATGCATTCAGCACATCTGAATGTTGTTTCAGTGAATGGAACATAATATGGCCATTCTCTAATGCTTATACAGATCTGTTTAAAAAGACTTCTTACAAGGTTTTCTAAGAATTATTTAAAAGATGATTTCAGGACACCTGGCTGGCTTAGTCACTAGAGCATGAGACTCTTGTTCTCACAGTGTGAGTTCAAGCCCCACATTGGGATTAGAGATTACTTAAAAATAAAATCTTTTAAAAAAGATGATTTTAACGCAGTGTGTGCTCAGTGAGTGGGCTATATAGTCACTGGGTAATGCTTACATTTAATAAATTTAAGAGAACTTCTTAGATGTTTCTTAAAAAAAAAAAAAATGTTTATGTATTTAAACATAAAGGAACAGAGAGGGAGCAGGGGAGGGGCAGAGAGAAAGGGAGAGAGAGAATCCCAAGCAGGCTCCATGCAGACTGGGGGCTGGATCCCACGACTCTGAGATCATGACCCAAGCTGAAATCAGGAGTCGGATGCTTAACCAAATGAACCACCCAGGAGCTCTTTTAGAAGATGTTTCTAAGATGCTATTTGAAAGGAAACTGGGTGAAGAACATATGGGAACTCTGTGATACCCTCTCAATTTTTATGTAAATCTAAATTCATTTTAAAAAAATCGTCTATTTTCAAAAAGAAAAAAAAAGTCTAGTTTTTGTAAGAGATGGGAGGGAAGGGGCTCCTCAGCTCAGCAGCAGGGGTTAGCACCCGCCAGCAAGAAGAAAGAAGACTCATGGGTGCAGACAGATATTTTTGTGAGCGCTAACAGGAAGTTGAGGGTTCACATATGAAGGTCTCAATTTCTCCCCCTTGACGGGAGGTGAGGGTGGGTTCCTTGCCGAGAGACCTACGGAAAAACTGTGGGTTGCAAGTGGTGAAATCTGGAGAGGCCTGAGGGGAGCAGAGGAGGAAGTTGACCAGGAGTCAGAAAAGCGCAATTTCCTGTTACAAATTTGTGCTGCAGGCAGCTCCCAGGAGCAGAGAGCCAAGGGGCTTCAGCCTAGAGGCCTAGATGGACGGTCTCCTTGGAATTTCACATCTTGACCAGCAGAGGGCGCAGAGACACCACACCTCCCCCCCCCCCCCGCTCTGCTTTCCCACACCCCTGGTCTAGATTTCCCAATTTTCTCTTTCCAAAGTTCTAAAGCCTTTGATTTGGGAAGTAAAAAGTTCTTTTCGGAGTTAGCCGTGTTTGAAGGATGAGAAACTCTTTGAAACAGCCCAAAGGAACACCTTTGAGAAGAAAGAATTTGTTTAGGCTTCTGGAAGCTTATTTCTGTTACTTGCCTCCTTCAGGGAAGAGCTGGCAGGGTAAACGCCCACCATTACTGGGTACCTGGTGAGTGTCAGGTGTTCTAAGTGCTGTCTCATTTAATTCTCACAACCACCTCTGAGTGGTGACTCTCACCCCCATTTTACAGCCGAATAAAGGGAGTCACAGGGAGGTTAAGGGGGTTACCCAGAGATCAATCCTACTGCACTAAGCTGCATGCCTATCTGGTTTTAACCACTTAACAATTCTTCAACAGATGTGTGTGCTGGAAAGCCCGTCCTGGTAGATGCTCTGTGAGGAAAGAATTCTTTGTCAGTAAATTTGTTTCTGTGTGTTTCAGCACAGTGGAGAATCCTAGGAGTCAGGAAGCAAAGAAACCTGCTTGGTTTTGTTCAAACCCATCATTTTCCAAATGTATTTGTCCAGAGAACTTTTGTTGTTGTTGTTGTTGTTAACACCTGTTAACATCTACAGAACAAACTTTGTAAAATGCTATGGTCAGCACCACCACGGTGGCAGGGAGGGGAGTGACCAGACTTGTTTGGGAATGGTGTTTGGGTAGTCAGGTGGAGGGAGAGATGAAGCATAGATAGACTGAGGCCAAAAAGATCAGTAAGAGCAGTATGGGGACTCTTCTACCAGGAGATGATGGCTGTGAGGATGAAGAGGAAGGGACAGACTAGAGAGCAAATCATGAGGTAAAAGCAACAAGTTTGGTGGACCATCACATTGTGCATATATGGAAGGGTAGTGGACGGCAAGGGTGGGAAGTATGTGGGATGGCTCCTGGGTTCCCGGCTGGCACAGCCAGCTAAACGATGATTTTGTTCATTCGCTAAGAGGGGAAGCCAGGGAGAAGCGAGGTGTATGTGGGTGGAGATGTCTGCAGAACGGTATTCCAGAAGTGAGGAACACGGATCTGCACGTCAGGAGAGAGCTTGCGGATGGAAATAAAGATGTGGAAGACCTGGAAATAAAGGGGTTGACGGAAGAAGAGGACCTAACCAAAAAGACAGAAAGAGAGTGGGAAGAGACCCAGAAGAGAGGTGCATACCAGGAAGCAGGGAGCACTGTTTCTGGAAGGTGGGAGTTGTTGGCTGCTTCAGAGCTCACTGGCAGGGCAAGCCGGGTGAGAAATGAAGATGGCCGTCATGTCAGCCATGTAGAAAGTCACTGATGAATGCAGTTTCAGCAGAGTAGACAGAGGCTAATCCAGATTATTATGGGATGCTAAATGAGGCAGGGTGGGGGGTGGGTAGTGAGTCAGTGAGAGATTTCTAGGGAAAAGCAAGATCAAGGGAAGGCTTTGTTATATTCAGGACTAGATACTTGATCACTCCTGGTCGATAGTCTCCCAATACTGCTGCCAATAATTCCTCTAATCCATGGACACACGTCATTCAATCAGCCAAGAGTTGGAATCTATTTTCCCTCCCTCTGTGCTGGCTTTGAGACTTGCTCTGACCAAGAGAGTTGGCAGCAGTGGTGTTTCGGGTCTTCCCACCAAGTTCAGTCCTTAAGAGAAGCAGCAGTTTCCCCTTTTCCCCTCTTGGAACCCAGCAGCCATGCTGTAAGGAAGTCCAAGCTATCTTGCTGGAGAGATGACCCTTGTAGAGAGGCCCTGGAGAAGGCGGGAGGGGCCGTCTTGGGCATTCCAGCACCAGAGAAGATCCCAGATGAATGAATCATCAATGCCCCTAGCTGACATCACACGAGGAGAGGAACTGCCACATCAACCGACAGAATCATGAGAAATAACAGATTGGTGTTTTAAGCCACTTTGGGGTAGTTTGTCACGCAGCAATTGATTGATTGAAATAGCACCGTATCTATGGACTGAAGGGAAGGAGCCAGGGGAGAGACGCTGACTCATAACAGAAGGAGAGTAACTGATGGAGTCTGTTCTGGAGGCTGAAGGGATGGCCCTGGGTGGAGTGGGGGCTGCTTCTTCCCCTGACACAAAAGCAAAGGAGACTGTGGACACGGAGTGTTACAAGGTGGGAAGCTAGGGATTTGCCTGCCCACCACCCCCCGCATCGCCCAGCCCCCGCTCGGAGCCCTCGGGAGACCTGGCGAGGGAGATGCCCGGACCCACGGGGTGGCAGGACGTGCACCGCCAGCCCACAGGACTTATGCGGGTGACCACCGGCCTCCCTTGCCTCTGGGAAACCCGCTCTCCGCGCCTGCCGACAAGGTCCCCGCTCCAGGTCTGAGCTCGTAAATCTCCTTCACACAAAGGGCAATAAATCAGGGGGCTTTGCGAGACCCCCCAGCTCCCTGCGCTCTCCCTCCCCCTTCTGGAGAGGATCGGGGCGCAGGAAGCCCCAGGGACAGGGTGGGCGGGGCCGCCCGGGGCCGCCCCGGACCCGCCCCCTGCGGCATGTTAATTACAGGCCCCGGAGACCTCTGGGCTTGATTTATGGCGGGGCGGGCCGCGTCCTGGGGCGGGCGCTGGGCACGTCTGGGAGCCTTGGAGGGGCAGGGGCAGGAGCCCCCAGAGGCTCCCAGATTCTGAGGGACTTGTGGAAATGACAATGTTGATAACATCAAATTGTAACTTATTTATATAAATAAAGTATAAACAGAAGAGCAATCGCTCACATTGATTGAGAGACTGCGTCAAACCGGGCTAAACACTTTATTAATTCATTCATCAAATATTTATTGAATGCCTTATTCGGTGCCAGGAATTTTGCATATACTATCTCATGAACTTCCCCAAACAGCCCGCAAGTTAGGCCTTATGGTTCCCGTTTTGCAAGTGGCAAAATCCCAACAAGAAGCGATTAAGTGACTTCTCCAAGGTCACTAGGCTAGCGAGCAGTGGGTCCAGGACTCATACCCCTGGCTATCTGTCCTTGGAGCTTAACCTTGTTTGAGCAGATAATACTGTCTCTTTGCTATCACTTGCCTCACTGTCTTCTTGCTCTACCAGGAGCTGTGTGACCTTGGGAAAATGCCTTTGCCTTGCTGAGTCCAGTTTGTCCTTGTTGGCAAAAGACGCACTCTTCCCTACCTACATCACAAGAAGTTAGGAGGATGAAACTAAACAGAAGTTTATGGAAATGTTTTTAAAAACTATCTGTAGAATAAAGCAGAAGTGAGGAGAATAGATCTATCTATGAGAAAGTCTGTCCTATCTGTGATTGGAGAACCATTCAAAGAGAAAAACAAAAAGCAACAGAGGCAATATTTGAAAAGATAAAGGAGAGGAATTTCACCAGTCTAGAAGAGATAACAAACCACAAATTCAAGAAGCCCAACAGATCCTAGAAACTAAAATTTTTAAAAAACTCACATGCTTAAATGTGTTATAGTGAACTATCAAAACCCACAAACACCGAAAAGCTTTGAAAACCAATCTGGAAAAAAAAATTACCTTCAAGAGAGTGACAGTTACTCCGAAGCTGTTACTTCCATAGCAGTGGAAGTAAAAAGACAACATCGTATCTTCAAAGTGATTTTTTTTCAATGTAATCATCAACCAAGACTTGCATGGGAGAAATAAAGGTGAGAGTCATCACCAGGAGGCTTTCAGTAGAGGGAACTCTAAAGACTGTAATTGAGGCAGAAATAAACGCCCCCTGATGGAATGCCTGAGACACAGGAGGTAACGTAGAGCAAAGAAATTCATAAATCTATGAGCAAATTTAAGTGAACATTGATTGTATTTTTAAAAATCTGTAAGACTCTGTATGAAAACTGTATTAGTTAAGGTGATGGTAGATGCAGCCCTTCTCCGGGCTTCTTCTCCCTTTAGACTCCCGCTCCCAGCTCCCACAGATGCCCTAGGTCTTCAAGCCAGGAGGAAGGGGACGGAGCGTGGAGGCTGCATTATTATCCACAGAACTGCGAGTGACTGTACATCACTTCTGCAGATATTCACAGGAGAACTCAGCCAACTGCAGGAAAGGCTGGGAAGTGGCATAGTGCTGTATTAATTATCTGTTGCTATACATAACAAATTATCTCAAGACTTATTGGCTTAAAACAACAATGGACACTATTAATTATTCTGGTCGCTATGGGTCAGGATTTGAGGAGCTGCCTACTTGGTGGTTTTCTTCCCCTTTTGTGCATGACGGAGGATGCATGTGACTCCTAGAACTCCTGCAGCTATTTTGCCACCATGAGGGAAGCCACCTTGAGAAAGAAACATATATAGAAGAGATAGAAAAGAGTCAAAGAAGAATAAACATGGAGATGATTAAACTAGACAGAAGGATCCTAAAATCCCCATGGAAGCGTAAAGGGCCAAGAACATCCAAAACAATTCTGAAAATGACCGAGGAGACCAAGGCATTGCCAGATCACACGAGGATTAAACAGAAATGGTTGGAGGTGGCATTATAGACATGTGGCATTACACATCACTGGAGACAGAATAAGGTATTTATCAAATGGAGTTGGAAAATTTGGCACCTGGGTTCCAATAATAATAAAAATAGGAATCTGATAATAATGAAAAAGCAATAACAGTAAAAGTGGCTACCATCTACTAACACCTACAAAGTCATAGAAATATACATTCAATTTATCTCATTCTATCCTCACACCAACCCTACAGGGTAGGGGATATTACTTACGGTTCCCACTTGACAGATGAGAAAATTGAACTTCAGGAAGGCAGAGGTGGTTCCTTGAGACCACACCTGGCTGTCAGCCTCCTGGGCACTGGGGGAGAGCCCTGTTTCTCCTCCCCCACGGCAGGGCCCTGTCCTAAGAATTCCAGGCAGGGGCAGTGGCTGCCTCTCCGGGAGACAGGGAGGCAGTGTCCTCAGTCTACACCAAGCCTGGCCCCAGGACCCAGAATTCCTACCTCATCCCCGACTGACTCTGGGGCAGATCTGTGGCTGATTAGAACCACGCTAAAATCACAGAGGCCCTTTGTCATTGCTTTAATGAGAAGCCAATCACCAGGTCATTAGTGGGTGGAGGTGATAAGGAGTTTGGTACTGGGATGGGAGGAAGGAGGATGCTCTTACTTCCTGGATGATTTACAGCTGCAGTGGCCAGACTGGCTGAGGAAGGGAGGAGGGTGGCAGCAGGAGGAGAAAGTTAGCATTCCTTGGACACTTAGAGGACCAAGGCCCTGTGCCGAGAGCATACCATGCTGTTTCATTTGATCTTCACAACAAATCTGATGAAGCAGTACTATAATATGGCCCCATTTTATGGACAAGGAAGCCGAGGCTCAGAGAGGTTAACTGAGCATTTTGCCCAAGGATATACAGCTAATAAATGATGCTCCTATTCCAGAGCCCAAACAACTCATTCTGCTGTTAAGTGTTATAGGCACAGCAGAGGTGAGTGTAGGTGAAGGGCCAAGAAATATTCTAGCTTTAGACTAAGAAGGAATAAGCTGTCAGGGGTGCTTGACTGAGGGAAGTGAGTCTGTGGGCTGGGAGTTGGAGCAGGGGGAGAGAGCCATATGCCTGCATGAGAGTGGAAGAAAGAACCCCTGGGGTGGTAAGTCTGCCAGAGAGAGGATAGCAATCATAATAACAAAATAGTAATAAGTACGTATGTGCCAGGCACTGCACCAAGGGTTCTCTGCATGGTGCCATTTACTTATCCCAATCTGGTTGGGAGGCAGTTACCAATCCATTTTATAGAATGAGGACACTGAGGGTCAAAGAGACTAAAGTACCTGCCCCAGGTCTCAAAGCCAGTACGTGGCAGGTACAGGCTGGGGAGTAATAGAGGGGAAACAGGATGGTTGCTTACTCTCTGCTTTGTGTTGTCAGGATTCTTGGTTGTAAACAACCAAACCCAATCTGGTTCACTTAAGCAGAAGAAGAACTTATTGGGTAGCTCTGAGGCAGCTCACAAGATCAATGGAAAGAAAGGCTGGCGTTCAAGTTTGGGAAACTCATAGGAATTACAGGAAAGGGGGTGGCTGGACCCACACCTAAGCAATAACCTCCTGTGGATGCCCCACAGGACACTCGCGGCTACTGGCCCAGGTGCTGGCAGAGCAATTTCTCTTCTCTTGCCCGTTTCTTTAGGACACCTGCTCCACACTCAAGTCAAGGAGTCAAGTACCTAGACTCCTGTCTGTCCCAGCTGCGAGGAATCCCTCCCACCTAGAGCCCCACCATGGAGGTGCCCCTCCCCCCAGGTAAGAATACTATTAGATAAAAAGCTTCTGCACAGTGAAGGAAACAATCAACGAAACTAAAAGGCAGACTGTGGAATGGCAGAAGATATTTGCAAATGACACATCTGATAAAGGGTTAGTATCCAAAATCTATAAAGAACTTATCAAACTCAACATCCAAAAAACAAACAACCCAGTAAAGAAATGGGCAGAAGACATGAGTAGACACTTTCCAAAGAAGACATCCAGATGGCTAACAGACACAAGAAAAGATGCTCAACATCACTCATCATCAGGGAAATACAAATCAAAACCATGATGAGATACCACCTGACACCTGTGAGAATGGCTAAAACTAACAACACAAGAAACAACAGATGTTGGCAAGGATGTGGGGAAAGGGGAACCCTCTTGCACTGCTGGTGGGAATGTAAACTGGTGCAGCCACTCTGAAGAACAGTATGAAGGCTCTTAAAAAAAAAAAACTAAACTAAAAATAGAACTGTTCTATGATCCAGCAATTGCACTATTAGGTATTACCCAAAGAATACAAAAATACATATTCGAAGGGGTACATGCATCCCCGTGTTTATAGCAGCATTATCAACAATAGCCAAACTATGGAGGAAGCCCAAATGTCCATCCACTGATGAATGGATAAAGAAGATGCGGTATAGGGGCACCTGGGTGGCTCAGTCAGTTAAGTGTCTAACTCTTGATTTGGGCTCATGTCATGATCTCATGGTTCATGGGTTCAAGCCCCACTTCGGACTCTGTGCTGAAGGTGTGGAGTCTGCTTGGCATTCTCTCTTTCCCTCTCTCTGCCCCTCCTTCCTCGTGCTTACTCTCTCTCTCTCTCTCTCTCTCTCTCTCAAAATAAACAAAATAAACATTAAAGGGGCCCTTGGGTGGCTGAGTTGGTTAAGCGTCCAACTTCGGCTCAGGTCACAATCTCACAGTTCATGGGTTCGAGCCCTGCATCAGGCTCTGTGCCGACAGCTCAGAGCTTGGAGCCTGCTTTGGATTCTGTGTCTCCCTCTCTCTCTGCCCCTCCCCTGCTCACACTCTTTCTCTCACTTGCTCAAAAAATAAACATCAAAAAATTTTAAATAGACATTAAAAAGATATGTATACACACACACACACTGGAACATTACTCAGCCATCAGAAAATGAAATCTTGCCATTTGCAATGACGTGGATGAAGCTAGAATGTATTATGCTAAGCGAAGTAAGTCAATCAGAGAAAGACAAATACCATACGATTTCCCTCATATGCGGAATTTAAGAAACAAAACAGATGAACATATGGGAAGGGTGGGATAAGAGAAAAGAGGGAAACAAACCAAAAGAGAACTCTTAACAATAGGGAACAAACTGAGGGTGGATGGAGGGAGGTGGGTGGGAGGTGGACTAGATGGGTGATGGGTACTAAGGAGGGCACTTGTTGCGATGAGCACTGGGTGTTGTGTGTAAGTGATGAATCACTGAATTCTACTCCCAAAATCAATAATGCACTGTATGTTAACTAACTAAAATTAAAAAAAAAAAAAAAAGACTATTCACATGGTACCAGCAAACAATGACAACAACAACAACAACAACAACAACAACAACAAAAAACCATGCAGGAATGCTCCAGTGCCCCAGGTCTCCCCACCCCCAGCCCCAGAGGTGACCATAACACCATCAGCTCTCTGCCTTTCCTGAGTATTCTCCAAGTCCACACCTGAACCCTAGTTCAGAGAGCCCATCACCAGGAGCTGATCCGAAATCCCAGACTTCCAGTTTTTGAAGGGGGACAGGGAAATAGCACTTTCTTTTCATCATCTGCTACATCCAGTTGGTTGCCTCCATGTACCAATTCTACTTTCCAAACAGATGTTGACTCCAGCACCCCCCCACACACACCTGCATACCTCAGGCCCCTCCCCTGCCACCTGAACCCCTGCAGTAGCTTCTTAACCAATTTGCCTTAGATCTATTCTCCATACTGCTCAAAGGAGCTACAATCCATGTACAACTGTGTCACTCCTCAACTTAATATCCTTTTGTGGTACCTGGTGACCTACAGTGACCACAAGCTTTCTGGCATAATGCCTCATAATCCCCAGCTTCATCCCCCACTCCCTGGTCTCCCATATCATGGTTTGGCAAAGCCAATTGACTGCATTGTTCCCATCTGATGGCTTATACGTCCAGGCTTTGGCATATGTTGCTCCCTAGATTGTCAATGCTTTCCACCCCTTGTCTGCTTGGCACACTCCTATACTCCTGTTCATCCTTTGAAATCGAGTTCAGGCATCATCTCCCCTGTAAAACCCTTCCTGTCCCCTCTTAGAAACTCATCCTCCAACCTCTGCACCACTTCTAAACCTTGCGTTCTCTTGTTTCATGCTATGGAAAACAATTGTTTACGAGATACTATTCTGCACTGGATGGTGAGCTCCGTGAGGGCAGGAACCACATCCATTTTGTTCATCATTGTATCTTCAGTGCCTAATCCGAGACCTGGCAAAGAGGTGCTCAATAAATGTGTAACTTAACTGACCAGGAAAGGCTTGCTGGGATCACAGGGGATGAATGAAAGAGAAGAGGGTTTTAGGAGACTGGCGATTGGGGGTGACAAGAGCCAGACCTCGTTTATAGGGGTGAGAACTGATGCTGGGCGAGGCAAGGAAGATGTTCATTGTAGGTTGTCAGAAAGACTAAGTCAGAGAAAGCAGCCCAAGAACATTTGTATTTCCAAGGAAGGAGCCAGTGGAGAGGGAAAGCTGTGAAACCAAGGGAGAGGCAACCGATGAGACAAGGTCCCCAGAAGAGGTGGAGTGGAGGCAGGGGGGAGAGAAGAAGCCTTTCTTCCCAGAGCACTGGCAGGGGGAGGAAGGACACTAAGAGATGGGTGCTGCCCAGAGGGGAGGGGAGAGTCCTCATCCAGCAGTCAGAGAAACAGAAAGCTAATAGTTTTTCTTTCTTCTTCTTTTTTAAAAGTTTATTTATTTATTTTGAGATAGGGAGGGAGAGAGAGAGAGAGCACAGGAGGAGCAGAGGGCGGCAGAGAGAATCCCAAGCAGGCTCCCCACTAAGTGCAGAGTCTGACTTGGGGCTCGAACTCATAAACTGTGAGATCACGACCTGAGCCGAAACCAAGAGTCAGACGCTTAACTGACTGAATCACCCAGGTGCCCCTCTTTTTTTCTTTTAATTAAAAAAAAAACATTTTTATTTTATTTAATTTTTTAAAGTAGGCTTCATGCCCAGGGTAGAGCCCAAAGCAGCTTAAACTCATGATACTGAGATCAAGACTTGAGCTGAGATCAAGAGTTGGACACTTAACCAACTGAGCCACTCAGGTGTCCCCAAATTTTTATTTTTAAAAGATTTTATTTTTAAGTAATCTCTGTACCCAGTGTGGGGCTTGAACTTACAATCCTGAGACCAAGGGTCCTTCCGACTGAGCCAGTCAGGCGCCCCGGTTTTGTTTTTAAAGATCCATGAAGTGAAGGGGAGGAAATAAATGTTTAATGACTTCCCATATCTTGTCAAGTAAAATGGGAAGATATTGCCATAGCCTACATGGCCAAGTGACCCAAGCTCACTTGTTGCTCTGTCCCACCCTCACTGGCCACCTTGCTTGTGGATGCTGTCCTGAAACTCAGACATACTCTCCTGCCTTAAGACCTGTGCACATGCTGTTCCCTCTGCCTGGAAGCTCTTCCTCAAGATAGCCACAATGCCTTGTCTCATTCAAATCCTTACTCAGATGTCACTTTCTCAGGTGGGCTTCCCCTTACCCCACATCCCCCAACCCCTGAACCTATACATACACTCTTCATTTTCTGTTTTCTGGTGTTATTTTTACCTTCTAATATACTTTTTCTTTAAAATTTTTAATGTTTTTTAAAATTTATTTTTGTGAGAGAGACAGAGTATGAGCAGGGGAGGGGCAGAGAGAGAGGGAGACACAGAATCCCAAGCAGGCTCCAGGCTCTGAGCTGTCTGCAGAGTCTGATAAGGGGCTGGAGCCCACAGACAGCGAGATCATGACCTGAGCTGAAGTCGGACACTTAACCGACTGAGCCACCCAGGCGCTCCTATACTTGTGGGTTTTTTTTTTTTAGTTTATTTGTTTACGGGGGGGGGGGGACAGACAGAGAGGGAGAGAGAGAATCCCTAGCAGGTTCCATGCTGTCAGCGTGGAGCTGGGTGTGGGGCTTGAACCCACAAACAGTGAGATCACAACCCTGAGCCAAAACAAGAGAGTCAGTTGCTCAAACCACTGAGCCACTCAGGTGCCCCCTGATATACTTATAATGGTACTTATTTACTATACAAATTACTTATTTTTCTCGTTATTTGCTCTCCGCACTAGAATGTGACTTCCATGAGGACAGGTTTTTGTTCTATTATTACTCTACACCAGTAACTAGCACAGTAGGCAGTCAATACATTTTTGTTGAATGAATGAATGAATGAATGAGCAGAGCCTGAAACTGAACCCGAACCTGCCGGATCCCAAATTACCGCTACTCTAAGCCCATCTCTGAATTGAACTGCTAAGGGTCTCAGCCTGAAAACGAAGGAAGACTGCAGGCCTTTCTGGGGGTCGGCTCTCCCGCCCCGCTCGAGTTCTCAGGACCCCGTGGGCTCGATTCCCCCGGAACGCCCGTCCCTCGGTCTGGGCTTTCCCTCCGAGGTGGGACTTCTGCCCTCCCCCCGGGGGAGCGACGCCGGAACTTCCAGAGGAAGAGCAGGAATTTCTGAAATCCAGGCCCAGTCGAGCGGTAATAGGCACCTTCGCGGCCGCCAGCGGAACCGCCTGGCCCTAAATCACGGCCGCGGCCCCTCCTCCCTCCGCCCGCCCCGGCCGGGTGAAGCTGTGCTCCTGGGCGGGGGCGGGTTCCAGCCGCGCCGCGGGAGGGACCCGCCGCCGCTGCAGGTGCCGCGGAAATGCTAGCCCCGCTGCCCGCCTTTGAAGTCCGGCCGCACTGCCCGCGCTCGCCGCGCCCGAGCCCCACCGCGGAGCCCCACACCCCGGGGACTGCAGCCGGGATCCGACGGAGTCCTCCCCCGGATTCCTGGGATTCGTGGGCGGCGGGCCGAGGGCGGCGGGGGCGCTTCACTCCGGGAACCCCGGCCATTTGTCAAGAGAGTGTGGCTCAGAATTATTAATTTGGAGCCGTGGGCCATTTCCTGACTTGTTCGGGGAAGGGTGGGGGAGCAGGCCTGGAAACGTACGACACACGGGAAGGAAAAGCCAGAACTGTTTGGGGGGAAGGGATTGGGAGGGTAGGCTCCTTTCCAGGCCTGGGAAATTGTGCTGTTGGGACATTTTCTTTGTTTTTCCCCAATCTCGTTTCAAGGGTTCATGTTAGGGGGCCAGAGAGAAGTCAGTGGTTCAATCTCATGTTTTTGTTTTTGTTTTTCCCTTATTGATTTTCTATGGCTATTTTGTTCCTTTTGAGACCCATAGTTGTCTCTTGCCATAAATTTTCCCTGCATCCACCGCATTGATAGGGATGCTCTAAAGTTAATGTGCAAGAAACAAATTGTGTGTAGTCACAATTACTCTTGAATAAACATTAAATTGTGGCATGCAAGGCATAATGTATATAACCCTCAACAGGCATTCTTATGCAAGCTGGTATTTAATAGCCACTGAGCTAGACTCTGGAAGAACAAATCTATCTTTCTGAGCATTCCAATCACTTTTGCTGTTAGAAAATTTTTTTAATATTTTACTTTTTTTTTGAGAGAGAGAGAGAGAGGGCGTGGGGGCGGCAGAGAGAGAAGGAGGCACAGAATCCGAAGCAGGCTCCAGGCTCTGAGCTGTCAGTACAGAGCAGGATGCGGGGCTTGAACTCATGAACTGTGAGATCATGACCTGAGCTGAAGTTGGAGGCTTAACCCACTGAACCACCCAGGAGCCCCTGCCCCTTTGCTGTTAAGACAGAATTTTGAATTCAGTAGACATGGGGTGGGGTCTGAGAAGTTTTCTGTCCATGTTGCTGCCACCACAACACACTTTGAGAACCACAGCTTATTTGTTTTGAGATTTTATGTTTAATCTCTACAGCCAACATGGGGCTCAAACTTACAACCTCCAAGATCGAGAGTTACGTGCTCCACTGACTGGGCCAGCCAGGTGCCCTGAGAACCACAGCTTTGACAGCTGTCAAATTCCCCCCAGGGAATAGGGTGGGTGGGGAATTTTAAAGCACTTTTATTTGGCTGCAAGGTTTATTTCCTTCTATTATAATATTGGGCTTCTATAGACTTAAGGTAATACACATACTTGTGGCTGTCAACACATGTTAAAGCTTATAGCACTGGGCCCGGTATTTGTAGATGGTCAATAAATATTTACTGGATTTGAATATAGAGCCCGTTTGATCAGAGCAGTGTGGAATTTCCAGAGTTTCATGAATTTCTTAATATCAAGGATTGCACCATTTGGTCAATGTTCAGAAAATATTTCCTTGCACCTCCTATGTACCAGGCACTGTGGTAGGCCTGGGAGTACAGAGGCAGTCCCAGATGTGGACACAACATGAACATAACAGTATATAATATGATCTGCTACATTTTGAGATGGAGTTAAGAAAGGGAGCCCTGCAGGGAAGGGCTCAGGGCTGGCTTTACCGAGGAGGAAAGCTGCGGAAGCTGGTGACCCGCTGCAGGCCGCCGAGATCCATCCAGAACTCTACAGACAAAGAGGCCTAAAGCCTTCCCAACGTGCCCATGTAGGAAGCTGCAGGCTGATCTTGAATCCCCTCCGGCTACTCCTGGCTTACTGGGCCCTTGCTCACCTGCCATAGGGTAAGCATGTGAGCCCTGGTTTGTCACTTCTGCTCTCCGGTGCTCTCCTTCAGGTCCCAGCAGCCATCAGTCCAGCTGGGGTCAGAAAGATGATTAGCCAAGGAAACACCAGGCAGCAAATCTTAGCCCAGGAGGCAGGCAGTTGGGCTGCTCAGGACTTTTCCTGGCTTCCAGCTATATTCTCTCTTCTTTCCTGCTTGTCTCTCTTCATTTGGGGGGCCCTCCCTCCCTACTCCAACCCTTCTCTGTACCAGACAAGTTCTTTTTATTTTTTACACTTGGTTGAAACTGTTTGAATCTCTTAATGGCTTTTGTTTCCAAGGGCAGGAGCCAGGCCTCTAATACCTGCAGGTGGTCAGTGGGGGTTGCTGGTGCTGGGGGTGTGGGACTCCCTGAGTTGAGAATGCAGGTCCAGCCCAGAGGGGTTAAGACTGTGGTCTGTAAATAGGAGTCACACAGCTCAGCCCTCTGACTTGCAGCACGTTACTTACTTTTCTCTAGGTTGCAGTTTCCAGTCTGTAAAATGGGTATTATAATAACAGGGCCTTCCGTGTAGGATTGTTGTGTGGCCAAGATATGTTTCAGAAGCACTTAGTAAAATAAATAAATAAATAAATAAATAAATACAAAGCACTTAGTGCTATGCCTGGCCTATAATAAGCATTCAATAGAAATCAGTATCAATATTACTAAGATAATGAGGAGCACCTGAGTGGCTCAGTCAGTTGAGCATCCGACTTTGGCTCAGGTCATAATCTCACAGCTCGTAAGTTCGAGCCCCACATTGGGCTCTGTGCTGACAGCTCAGAGCCTGGAGCCTGCTTCAGATTCCGTGTCTTCCTCTTTATCTGCTCCTCCCCTGCTCCAACTCCCTCTCTCCCTGTCTCTCAAAACTAAATAAACATTAAAAAAAAAAAAAGAGGATGATTGCTATTACTAGTAATTATTGCTAAGCAGCATCCTGCTCATGGTGGATTGTGAGTTCTCACTAGTGGAGGGAAAGGTGATGCAAACAGTTTAAGCTTGTTTATTACTTGACTGGCACCCTCCCTCACCTCACACACTGCCCCAGGCAGACTCTCCCCTCTGGGAGGCTGCCCTGAGGATCTGTGGGAAGGACTCCTCAGATAGGTCATCTCCATCCTTCTGTGGAGGTGAGGGGTGCTTGGGGCTTGCCCGTCTATTTCCTCCTGATCATGGGTAATGGGCTCCCTGGAGACACCATGAGGGAGGGGAGGCCTGTTGGTGGTCATACTCAGGCTGAGGTTACCCTTGAGAAAACCAGGTGCAGTATTTCTTGAGGCTTCCTCTTTACTGGAGTCTATTTCACTGAGTCCTCTGAGACTGGTATCCTATTTTGCAGGTGGAGGACTCAAATATCAGATGAGTTTTGATCCAAAACTTGTGCTCATTACCTCTACACTACTATGTCCTACACTCAGGGCCAGATTCATTGGCATGGGACGTGGGCACCCCATGCTTAAAAGGGCCCCCAGCTCAGCTGAATGTTCTCCTGTCACCGTCTCGAAATTTGCAATGATTTTGAACAAGGAGCCCCAGTTTTCATTTTGTACAGGGCGCTGCAAATTATGTAGCTGGTCCTGCCCACCTTCTTTTGTAGAAAGGATGTCTTCCTTGCAAAGAAAAGGAAATTGAAGTATATAGAAAACAGGAGTGGCACAAAGTCATGTAGCAAGTTGGTAGCAGAACCAGAACCAGGTCTCCTGACTCCCTGTCCAGTGGAATTCTCTGGAAGCGCTCATATGTCCAACCGTGCCCTGGATGGGGGCAATTTCAGAAGAAGACACTGCCTGGGGGGTGGCGGGGGGAGGGCTCCCATTCACCATATCACCTCTCCCACCTGGCCCTTCTGGGAATGAAATGTCTACCTGCTGCCTCCTGACCTGCCTACCTTGGACCCTAGGGGCCAGGCTTTTCTGAAGGGCTGGGCAAGCCCATGAGCAGGGCAGTGACTCATTTCTCTCTAGAGTGGTTAAAGGACATGGATAGGGGTAGCAGCAGAGGTGGCCATAGAATGTGATACTCAGGAACCAAATTCTCTGGGTGTTGACCTGATGACCTCTTCACCTGAGATGACCCATTGAGACTGACATCCTGTTAGTTAAGCTGGATTCTACTGGCCACAGTTGGACATCTGTGGCCTATGCTCTGTATAGAATCCTGCTAGAGGCATGCATTTCTGTGTGATTTGGTGTGTGTTTGTGTGTGTGTGTTGTGGGGATGATGGAAACAGACTGAGAAAACATCCAGTTCTGTCTGCTTTCATTCACTTTGTAATTTCACAGATATTGCAGATTTGGGGAATAGAGCCCCAGAAATACAAATGTCCTTAGGATGCTTATAGTCTAGTGAGCAAGACAGATAATAAAATAAATAATCACAGATAAATACACAATTTGTTTCCTAGTGCCGTGTTCTTTTTCTCCACAGAGCAATTAATAGTTTGAAACAATGGGATTATTGGTATGCTCTTTGGTGAGAAGGATGTGAACCCTATACTCATCCCAGCTGGATGCCAGAGCAAACATTCACATTTTGGAGGCTTTTGAATTGTGGCTGGGAATGACATTGACTTTGCTGCTTCAAATAACTCACTTGTGGATGCCTGAAATTCCACTGAGGGTCCTTCTCTAGGATTAAACATTATTCTTTTTCTGAGACTCTATTTAAAATTCAAATCCCTGCGAGGTGTGTCGGGGGGGGAGTGATGCCTGGGTGGCTCAGTCCGTTAAGCATCCGACTTCTGCTCAGGTCATGATCTCACAGTTCATGGGTTCAAGCCTGCCTTGGGCTGTGCTGACAGCTCAGAGCCTGGACCCTACTTCGGATTCTGTGTCTTTCTCTCTGCCCTCCCCCACTCACTCTCTGTCTCTCAAAAATAAACCTTGAAAAAAAATTTACATTCAAATCCTTGGAAATGGGGAGGGGTGGTGGGTGGGTGGGTTCACTGAGTTCATAACATGGCAGTGCTGTGTCATGAGACAGAGCAGCCCAAGGACCCTGAACACCAAAAGATGCCCCTGATGGGTACCACAAGGGGAGCCAGGGTTTCACAAGACAATCTCCATCACCCTCTGCTGCTGGCTCAGTCCAGTTCTGCCTTCTGAAGGGGGGGGGGGGGGGCAAAGGGAGATAGAGGGAGAGTAAGGTCCAAACAAAACCCAAACCCAGAATCCCAGGCAAGCTCACTCTGGTAGCTGGAAAAGCCAGAAGCTTCAGGTCTCTCTTACCTGCAGGCCCCTGCTGTATCAAATCTGTCCCTCCCTTATTGGCCCCACGGGGACAGTAATGCTTTGCTCAAGCACAGCTTTATGGTTGTACAAGCCTTGACGAGAACTTTCAAGGTTCTTGAAACACACTCAACTACCACGGCGACCCTTCTGTGTACCTATCGGCACTCCTGCCCAGGGGCCAAATTTGGCACTGTATTTGGGGTCTGCAGGTGGAACGTGTGTTCAACCTGGTCACCCGAGAGAGGCCCTGGAGTGAGGCAGGGCAAGTTCTCCCTGGCGGCTGGAGCACTGCCCCAGGCATGGCCGGGCTGCCGGGTCTGGTCCCCTCTTGCAAGAATCTGCATGCTTCCTCCCTTCCTTGCTTCCTTCCTCCCGGTTCCTCCCTCGCCAACCTACCTGGAGGCAGGTAATAAAGCAGGAGGAGGGAGATGAATGGATGAGGAGGGTGGAGAGCCACGTGGTGCCATAAAGCCCAGCTAGAGAAGGCCTGTCCGGGAGTGTCCAGCCTGCAGGAGTCAACGCTCAGTAGGTGAGGACTGTCAGCCCCGCGAGCCGGAGCCGGGGCTGCAAGGCCCGGGGAAGGCCATGCACCGAGGCGGGCCGGGACCAGGCCTCAGAGGCCTGAAGGGGGCCGAGGGCCCCGCCGAGGACTTGGGGGGCTCTTGCCTGGAGGCCGGCAGGGATTTTGGGGTGCTGAAGGAGAACGGCGAGGCCGAGGAGACGGCGAGCGGCAGGAAACGCGCCCGGCCGGCGCGCTCCAAGGCGCGGCGCATGGCGGCCAACGTGCGGGAGCGCAAGCGCATCCTGGACTACAACGAGGCCTTCAACGCGCTGCGCAGGGCGCTGCGGCACGACCTGGGCGGCAAGAGGCTCTCCAAGATCGCCACGCTGCGCAGGGCCATCCACCGCATCGCGGCGCTCTCCCTAGTCCTGCGCGCCAGCCCCGCGCCCCGCTGGCACTGCGGGCACCTGGAGTGCCACGGCCAGGCCGCGCGTGCCGGGGGCGGCGGGGACGCGGGCTCCAGCCCGCCGCCGCCCGCCCCGCCGCCCCCCGGCCCCTTCGCGCCGCGCTGCGCCTCGTGTTCCCCGCACACGCACCCGGGACGGCCCAGGGCGGTGGCCGAGGCTCAGGGCGCGGCCCAGGCGTCCGCGGGAAGCTGGCGCCGCGGTCCCGGGGCTCCCTTGGCCTGGCCGCGGGGCCACCCGCGAGCGGGCCCCGGGTTGGGCTTCCAGCACTCCTGACTGGCTCCAGAGAGACCCGGTGGGCCTGGAGGGAGGCCGGCCAGGGAGGAGCCAACGGCAGGATGACTACTAAAGGGAAGACTGCAAAAAACCGTCCTGGACCAAGAAAAACTGAATGGCTGAGGCCAGAGAGAGAGAGAGGAGGCAGCCTTGCCAGTAGGAAGGAACTGAGCCCAAGGCTGCGCTCCCCAGCACCTCCCTCCTCAGCCTGAAGCCCAACCAGGGATGGCAGCTCCAGGAAAGGAGCAGGATCCTGCTGGGTTCTTTTTTATGTTTGGACTTGATGAACTCTTCTCAGAAAGTGATCTTTGCGTTCCTGTGCCTCTGAGTCCTATCTCTTGCTGCTTTTTAGGAGAAAGAGGGCTTTTGGAGGGGGGGGGCGGGAGGGGCTTGTAGGTGGGAGTGTGGGTGACACCTGGTGTGGTCTGATGACAGTGTGGGGTCCATGTCCCCAGCCTGTGCTGATACCCCAAGTCTGTGATCTAAGAGAGGCAACAGAAGGAGCCAAATAAAAAGGAAAAGCTATCATCTCCGTTTGCTATCAGATGTCCACTGGGCCCAGTGGCCCAGGGTGGCAGAAAGGCCCGAGGTCTGGGGGCTCACTGTGGAATGTCGGTCTCCCACGGCCTGATTCCCACAGGTAGGTACCTGATTCATGGCAGGGCCCTAGGTGTGGCTGAGCAGTGTGAGGAGCACTGTGGGAAATGACATTATTTGGAGAGGGGGAGCAGCACCAGGAGACTCAGGATGCAGTCAGCCTCATCTCTGGGACCCGTCACCCTGCAGAGCTGCTGTCTGCAGTGAGCCACCGTGAGGGCTGCAATGGTTGAAGAGTCCGGACCAGTCTCAGGAAAGGAAGCCTAGGGCCGACCAGGGACTGGGGGTGGGTGAGTCCTGCTTGTACCCTGAGTGTGGGTGAATGGAGCTCCCAGGGAAAATTGGTCCAGTGCATAGAGCCAGGGCCTCTATGATGAGAGGCAGACATAGAATCAGGAAAGATTATGAGGAGGAGGTCAAGGGAATTAGGGCCAAATATGCTGAGAAAGTGGGAGGCACAACCAGCCCTCCCAGAGAAGTCTGGAGAGCTTTTGCATCTAAGATGAGCACTCCCAAGCTAGTGTCTGGCTTCACTCCTGCTGACCGGGCTGATGTTGCAGCTGCTGCTGGCTGGGGTGAGAACCCAGATGTGCCAGAGGAGGGCTGGGGGTTCTCTGGTCTCCTTGGAGAGCTGGACACTTGCCAGCTTGGAGAAGAAGAGTTACACAGCTCGGAATGGGGGCTATGACGGAAGCTGGAGAGCAGCCATAGTCCCCAGGATAAGTGAAGGGTCCCCAAAACAGTCAAGATGAGGCTCAGTGCCTTAATTAAAGATATACTTGCTTTCTGCAAGTGAGACACTGTCTGGCCCACTTGGCATCCTGCCCTCGGCCCATAGGTATCAGGGTTCCCAATTTCACAGGGCAGGTAGCTGCCGCACAGATCACAGGAAAGCTTTGACTCTGGGCAGAGGAGTCCTAGGGTCCAACCAGGAACAAAATGTGGGAATCTGGCCCCAGACCTGCCCACTGAGCCTTCCATCTCATGGAGAGGCAGTGCCACCGTCTGATAGTGTAAAGGAAAGAGCCAGACAGGCCTGGGATCCAGTCTCCGCTCTGCCACTTACTACATGTGTGACCCATGGCATCACTTGACCTCTCTAAGCCTCTAGTTCCTCACCTCTGACACAGATGATTCTACCTCAGGGTGGCTGTGAGGGTTAACATTTGTTCATAATGTAATTTCTGGCAATTAGAAGGCTTTCATAAATTGTTACTGTTTGTATATTATTATAATCTCAGACCAGTTTGGACAATGCTTCTGCCTAGCTTTAGACCCAGATTTTTATGTCCTGGAAACATGATAAAATGACCAGCAAGTCCTGTTTTCTTAAGTTGCAGGATAGAGAGAGCTCAGAGTTCTGGCCCAGTTTTACGGTCAGTGCAGGAATGGCGAGAGCGCCCCCTGCAGGTGGAGGCGTGAATGTGCAGCAGATGTGTGAAGTCAGAGGGAGGGATGTGAAAGTAGTTCTCAGTCTCTTCACCTTCCAGCTGAGTGACCTTGGGCAAAATGCTCAAGGGACTTGAGCCTTGGGGTTCCCCTCTGTATAACAGGCTAAAATAAGTACTTACATCGTAGGCTGTTGTGCAGACTAAATGAGATAATGCATTTCAAGCACTTAGCATAGTGCCTGTAAGCACTCACTGAGTGGAAGCTATTACGACATATTCTGTTCAGTAGGTTGTTATAAAGACAGAATGCATGGGAGGGTGTTTTATAAACTAAAGTCCACACACATTAGCTATTGCTTTATCAGGGCCATGTGTTTTGTATATTTTCACGCTGATAGGTGTTTGCCTAGCATTCAATTTTTTTTTTAATGCCATAAAAGTTTTCTGATGTGTACACATCACAGGAGTGCTTATCTAGACGTGTGGACGTCTAAATATTTGTGTGTGCATACATGTCTGTATTGATCTAACAGGTACTCCCTGCCTCTCCCTGATGCATTAGAGTCTCCTGGACCAGAATGCCCTTCATTATGGGCCATCTGGGTTTTCTGAAACCCTTGCTTGATTTTTTTAAATGTTTATTTATTTTTGAGAGAGAGAGAGAGACAGGGTGAGCAGGGGAGGGGCAGAGAGAGAGCGAGACACAGAATCCCAAGCAGGCTCCAGGCTCTGAGCTGTCAGCACAGAGCCTGATGTGGGGCTTTAACCCACAAACTGCAAGATCATGATGTGAGCCAAAGTCGGCTGCTTAACTGACTGAGCCACCCAGGCGCCCCTTGCTTGATTTATTTTTTAAGTTTTATTTATTTACTTTGAGAGAAAGAGAAAGCATTATGTGGGGAGGGGCAGAGAGAGAGGGAGACAGAGAATCCAAAGCAGGCTCCCTGCTGTCAGCACAGAGTCCGACGTGGAGCTTGAACTCATGAACCGTGAGATCATGACCTGAGCCAAAGCTGGACGCTTAACTGACTGAGCCACCCAGGTGCCCCTGATTTTTAAAAATCTGCTTCCCAAGCCTGTATCCATTCTCCAAGATGACTGACTTACTGTGGAGAGGAGCAGCTAAATCTGTGATTATGAAAGGAATGGGCGTTGTCAACCGAGACCAGCTAGGCTTGTCCAAATATAGAGAAAAATAGTACAATGATAACTATTAAGTGAATATAGAAAGAAAAGCACTAGAAAGAGAAACCACATATGTAAGACAGAGCTGCTAAAAGTCATGGCTAAAAGATACAAAGGACCAGTATACCTCAAGACAGAAATTATATAAGATTGCTACCAACCATCCACTCAAATAGTGCTCGAAGGAGAGGGAGTCAGAGAAGAATAACAAGTAGACGCTTACAGTAGTCCACGGCTCATAAAGGGCTCCCATACACGCAGTCTCTTGGCTTCTCTTAGGAAGTCTGGGCCTTCCAACTCCTTTCCTTATACTCGTTGCCTCCATCACAGGAAGCAGCACCTTGTCTGTCTAGCAAGGAATGAGACATACCAGCAAAAATAAACAACAGTTAAGACTGATGTTGTCAGGGATGTGGAGAAGAGGTCGTGGGAACAGATTTCTAGTTGTTCTGTGGATCTGTTCCTTTTTTTGGTGGAGAACAAACTGGCAAAGTCACAATAAAAACACTCCAAGGAGGGCGCTTGGGTGGCTCAGTGGATTGAGCATCTGACTCCAGCTCAGGTCATTATCTCACTGTCGGTTAGTTTGAGCCCCACATTCAGGCTCTCTGCTGTCAGCTGTGGAGCCCGCTTCCGATCCTCTGTCCTGCTCTCTCTCTCTGCCCATCCGCTGCTCACTGTCTCTCTCCAAAACAAAAATTAAAGAAAAAAAAACACTCCAAGGGAGTAATTTAAAAAGAAAAACAGATTTTCCAAAAGGCAGTCCCAGAGTCCCACAGTGAAAGATTTGAAACAATAAAAATGCCCAACCATAGGGGCACGGCTAAGAAACTCTGGTGTTCTAACAGTAAAAATAATCGTGAGTTAGAAGCGCAGGTCACAAAATGGTCCGTGCCCACTGATTATAACTGTAGACAGACATGTAGGTACATGAACACACCCTGCAAGAATTTGGAAGGATGCAAACAGAGTTAGTATCTATTAGGTTCTTCAGAATTGTTTTTTAAAGGTGAAAGATTTGTCTCCTTAGAGGGCCTTCCAAAGAGGGGTAGGTAGAGAAATGTTTTGAGCCAGGACAGTGAGGACAAAGTGTCCTGAGTGGATTCCTTTGGAGGGATCTCACCTCACTGGATGTGAAACCCAGGTGCTTGCTGATGAGAACAGGACTACATCATGTTTTTCTTACAGCGTGTGTGTGTGTGTGTGTGTGTGTGTGTGTGTGTGTGTGCACGCGCACATGCTCACACAGATACCAGAAGGCTGCAGCTGTCCCTGGTGCAGGGTGCAGGGTGCAGGGCGAGCTGAGCTCAGGAAGCCCTCAGTGACAAGAGGGATTTGCTTAATTATTCCTGTCCTGACAGCCCCATAGGGTTTCCTGACACCCAGTCATAGACCAAGGGTGGAAAGGGCCATGGGGCACAGATCTGAGAGGGCTCTGTTACCTCTACCTTGGATTAAGGTCCGACTTACCCATCCTTCTGAAGTTGGCTTCCTTCCCCCACCCCAGCTTACAGGTCCACTTTCCCTTCCACTGCTGACCTCAGCGTCTTCCTTGCTTAGGGTGCACTAAGGCTGGGGGCAGGCAGAGGTAGGAACTAGTGTCCATGCAGGCACACCCTGGGCACTTGGTTGGTGCTTTCATCTTCCTCTGCTTCATCCAGCAAGTCTTAACTGGGCCAGGCCCTGGGCAAGGGGGCCAGGGCACACCTGCCCACTCCAGGACCTCACAGCCCAGCGGGGAAGCTGGGGAGAGAAGAGAGGATGACTTTTTTCAGTTCCCTATGAAAGCAGCCCGGCCAGACAGCCGCGGAACAGAAAGGCCAGTCCCTCTGTCTAGCTGCAGGCTCACGGCTGAAATCCCCTGAGACAGGCAGGCCTCATGAAGGCAGAGCTGGAGGAGCTCCTTCTAAAGGCTGCAGCTGGCCCAGAGGCTTGCTGTTCTGCAGAAAACGGGCCCAGAGTTCCCACATCTTCATGCCAGAAGTCTGAAGCTCTGTGCAAGCCAAACCCATTTTGTACGATGAATATGGCCTGCAGTCCTCCGTTTGAGACCTCATTTGGGGGTGGGGGGAGCGGGGGCGGCAACGGCAGGCTTGAGCAGGGGCAGCTGGCTGGGCTGGGCTTACCAGCCTTGGAGCCCCAACCTGATGCTCTTTCTTCCGGTCTCTCCCCTTCTCCCGACTCCCACCTTGTGATCATTCCCATCATCACTATCAGGCCACTAGATGGCACCATGAGCCCAGCATCACCCAGTGGCCAAGCACACCTGGGTCCCCAAGTCCCTGAAAGCCAGCCACTGGTCCTGCCACCCCACTGCCATGAGCCACCCTGGGGACTTCTTGCCTTTTTTCTTTTCGCTTTAAGTTTTTATTAAGTCAGAAAGGCCCCCCTTTTATGTCGGGTTCATTCTATTCTAGACCAGCAGTGCCCAAGAGAAACGTAATACAAACCATGTTTTTAGTTTTTAATTTTCTGGTAGGTATCTTTTTAAAAAGTGAAGAGATGGAGGAGGTGACAGTAATTTTAATCATGTTTTATTCTGCCCAATATATCAACATTATTATCACTTCAATATGTACCCAATGTACACAGTATTAATGAGATCTTTTACATTGCTTTTTGTACTAAGTATTCGAAGTCCAGTGTGATTTATACTTCCAGCACATTTAAACTAGCTACATTTCAGGGGCGCCTGGGTTGCTCATTGGGTTGAGTGTCTGACTTCGGCTCAGGTCATGACCTCATGGTTCGTGGGTTCAAGCCCCGCATCGGGCTCTGTGCTGACAGCTCAGAGCCTGCAGCCTGCTTTGGATTCTGGGTCTCCCTCTCTCTCTGCCCCTCCCCTACTCTCTCTCTCTCTCTCTCTCTCTCAAAAATAAATAAAACATTGAAAAAAAAAATGAAATGCTTTAAGTAGCTCAATAGTCACATTTGGCTAGAGGCTATGGAATCTTTGGGCTGGGCAGTTGTCGGCCCCATGGAGGGCCTGAGTCCCTTGCTCCCAGGGTTAGCTTCCAGGCCGTAACATGGAATTCTGTCCAGGGTTGACACTGACTTAGAGTCTAGGGGTCTCGGGCACCCAAGTTACCACCCTTTGCAGGAGGTCTCATATTTAAAAAGACATTAGCACATTCCCAGAGATTCCTGGACCAGGGAACCAAGCTCACTCTCCCTACCCCACTAAGATGAGGAGGAAGCCCCCCCCCCCCACCTTCACCCATAGCAAGAGAGCAACAATGTCACTTCCTTGGAGTGCCCTGCATTTTGCAAACAACGATAGGTTTCCTTTATGGAGCAATAATTCTTAATTTAATATAGTCAAATTTATCAAACTCGAAAATTTGCCCCAAAGCCACACACTATTTTCAAAGCTCATTGGCCCCCCGGGTGCCTTTGCAGCTCCCCAGCCTCCCCCTCAGCCCCTAGCACGTGGCTCTTCCTCCTGTCTGTGGCCTACTCCTCCCTCTCTCTGCCAGTCACACACCCCCTTCCACCTTGTCCCAGCCCTTTCTGGAAGCAGCATTTCTGAAGCCGGCCTGATACACAAACCCAAGCTCTTTCTTTCCGCTCAAATGACTCATCTTGCTCCAAACCAGCCCCTGGATCTGGGGATCTGGATAAGAGATTGGCGTCTGGTTGAGACACAGTTTGGGATGAGTGTCTCTCCATCTCTGGCCTCAGTTTTCTAATCTGTGATGTCAAAGGATCTGAACTTTACAACCTCTGAGCCCTCAGCCCTCCTCTACCTTCCCACCCCCATCCTGGATGACCGTAGGGTCTTAGGTTTTTTTCCCGCACCCTCTTCTACCACCCGCCCCAACACACACACATGTACACACATGTACGGTGGTTCCAGGTCGTCCTTATGAAACTATGTAAGGAGAGAGATCAGGGACATAGAAAGAGATGTGGAGAATAGAGAAGGAGGCTGAAACAGAGGGAGAAGACACGAGAGGAAATGAAGAAAGACAAGAGACAGTAGGAATCAGAGAGGACAGTCTACCAGAACTTTGGAGCTGCGATCTGCCCCAGGCAGCTCCTGAACAGAAATATCTTTGCTGCTCTTTAAAAGCACCCCAGAGGGTGCCTGGGTGGCTCAGTGGGTTGAGTGTCTGACTCCTGATTTCAGCTCAGGTCATGATCTCACAGTTTGTGGGTTCGAGCCCCGCGTCGGGCTTTATGCTGACAGTATGGAGCCTGCTAGGGATTCTCTCTCTCTCCCTCTCTCTGCCCCTACTCCGCTCGTTCACACACACACACTCTCTCTAAATAAATAAATAAACTTAAAAATGAATAAATCAAAGCACCCTTGGAAAGCTCTGATGGGCATGAGATGGAACCCACACTTCCTCCCTTGACACCCCTCTGCCCCACCCCTTGGTGAGGTGCTCAAAACCAATTCGGGCAGGATCCTCCCGTGGTGCTCAGGCTTCCCTCTCCTCCTGGAGCCAGGAGCCAGGCTGTGACCTGAGCACCTCTGGGGGTTGGAGGTCAGGGTCGAGGTAGGATGCCAGAGGTCCAGGGCCCAGCGTTTCCCAGCAGATAAGAGGAAGTGCACAGACGGGAGGAAGTGGATGGAGTCTGTTCCAGCAGAAGAGAAGCAGAGGCTCAGTTTCCCAGGACGGTTGAAGACATACCCTTTTGTGAGCCACTTTGTCTTTTTCCCCTTCCAGAGCTCCCAGCCCAGAGAAGCAGGTTCTGTGGCTGCAGCAGAAACCAGAGGCCCACTCAAGTCCCTCTGGGCTGGGCTGGGCTGGGCTGGGCTGGGCTAGGGCAGTACGCTGCTGGGTGGCTCTCAGGGGAGAGGGGAATTGAAAAGGAAAAGCATCTCTGAGGAGGGTGGGGAGAGAGGGAGGCTGTGTGGTGTACTCTCTCTCTCTCTCTCTCTCTCTCTCTCTCTCTCTCTCCTGGACTTAGCCTAAGCCTCACCCGGGAGAGGAGTGTCTTCTGTCTGTTCTTGGAGCTGCTTTCTGTCACTTCCCCGCCCATCTGTGCTGTCAGCAGCACCGGCAAAGTTGGCCTCAAACTTGAACGCAGCTGAAGGCTCCAGCTTTCCGAAGCTCCGCGGGGGGCATCAGGCAGGCCTCAGCCTCTGAACTCTGGCTGGCCCAGAGAAGTCGACCCCCGCCCCCCCGCCAGGCTCCTGCTGGCCCTTGCTCCCGTGGGCGACCTTTCTGCCCCTGACCCGTGGGCCCCCAGTCTGGGCTGAGGAATGGTGTGCTGAGGTCCCCCTGGAACTGATCGTCTCAGTCTGGAGCTGGAGCAACCCAAGGCCCGAGCCGACATGGCCAATTCTGCGCAGCCTCAGTTTCCCCCAGCCCGGGAGCCAGGCACTGCCTCGCCCACAGACCTGCCGGAGATGGAGAAACTCCTCACTAAGGTGGAAGGCAAGCACGACAAGCCACTGAAGCTGTCCAAGTCCCTCTCGGGGGCCTTGGACCTGGAGCAGAATGGCCATGGCCTGCCCTTCAAGGTGGTGTCCGAGGGGCACCAGGAAGCCGCACTCCCCTGGTCACCCTCTCGAGCCAGCTCTAGGCGGGCATCCTCCGTTGTCACCGCCTCCTCTGCCCAGGACCAAGAAGTCCCCAGAGATTACCTCATCCTTGCCATCACCTCCTGCTTCTGCCCCGTCTGGCCCCTCAACCTCATCCCCCTCATCTTTTCTATCATGGTAAGTGCTGCTGGGTTTCAGGGCAGGGGCAAGGCGAGGGCTCAGCAGGCATGGTCCTCTGGGAGGCACCAGACACTCTGTCTGGGTGCAAAGTAGGGGGGCTGGGGGCTCGGGAGAAGACTCCCCTTCTCACCTGGCCTGCTACCCCCCCCGTTAGAGAGGGGGCCGGGGACAGGAGACCTTCTGTTTGCTGTCCTCCCTCATCTCTGCTGTTCCTGTTCGGCATCACAGATCCACCTTGCACGCAACCCTGCTGGGGAGGGGACCCCAGGGAGCCGCCTGGAGCTAAACTCTACACAGCAGAAAGATGGCCAAGTTGGGGTGGGGGCGGCTTGCCTTTTGCGGGGGTGTCCCGAGGAGTCATCCTGAGTGAGGCTGCGTACCAGCAGAGGTTGTGGCCAGCGTGGGGTCTCGGGACCCCCAGTTCTCAGAAGGGGAGCCAGCTGCCCCCACCCCCCATCCCAGGTCACCTGGGTATTCTAACAGCCTTTGCCAGCTCTGGTTTCCAAGAGCTGTGGCTTCCCTGCCATGCACTGAGGGCCCTGGGGCCTGGATCCCCCGAGGCTGCTCCTCTGGGCAGCGGTGTTTTTGCTGGGGGCCCTCTGGGCTTCGTGGCTACACAGATTTCAGCATCTGTCTGCAGGGTAGGGGAAAATGTGTGAAAAATGTGAGCGTCAGAGGGCATGG